>NW_026294562.1:194463721-194663721 GCF_007827085.1 Peromyscus californicus insignis
GCATTAATTTATTAGAAAGCCCTTCTTTGGTGTCCATTCTGTTTTAGCCACTATGCTTTGTTTATCCTCACTTTGTATTTTTCATTAGCGTAGAGATCTTATTTGCTAGCTCCCCTTTTCTTAGGGTGTTTCACAAAGAATGTGTAATCTGCCATGGTATTTTACAACACAGCAAGGAACACACATACAGCTAATCAGAGACACACAAGCCCACCTGGTATAAAAATGTTTTTTGGGTTCTCGTAGGAGTACTGATGGCTGTCATTGTTAGCACTATGGGAATTCTTGTAATATTTACCTCAATGTGTCACTTGCAGAAATATATGTGTCTATCTTTCACTGTATTCACATTCAGTAATAATTTGGACCATTTTAGACTGATTTTGTCTAATAAGATTAATAAATATTAAATTATCCAATGTCACTCTCGTATGTAATGTGATTGAATAAATAAATAATGACATCTCTGATTTCCAGTTGAAATTATGCAATGCAGGGACAATAATTCCTACAACACATTCTCAGATTTCTAAACCTTTCAAAATGTCTGTCCATCTTCTACAGCTGTCATCCAGTGACAATATTGCACATCATAAGTTACTAAAATACATTTATGAAGAAACAGAATCTTGTATTTTTATTTCTCACAAATTTTGCCAATTTCTGAAGTTTTTCACATTAATCAAAATTTTTAAAAATTAATGTGCATGAAATATATTAAAATCCAAAATCAATTTTAACTAGTACATAGGAGATAGGATTAAACTTTCTTGTGTATAACAATAGTGAGTATCCGGATCACAACATTTATGTACTTGAGTATGTCATAACTTGCTGTGGGATGGTCTGTATGTCAAGTGTGTTGCTGATTGGTCAATAAATAAATCACTGTTTGGCCAGTGGCCAGGCAGGAAATATAGGCGGGACAAGGAGGAGAATAAAAGTGGGAAGTGGAAGGCTGAGTCAGAGACCCTGCCAGGCGCCACCAGGACAAGCAGCATGTGAAGATGCCGGTAAGCCACAAGCCACATGCCAAGGTATAGATTAATAGAAATGGATTAATTTAAACTGTAAGAACAGTTAGTAAGAAGCCTGCCACGGCCATACAGTTTGTAACCAATATAAGTCTCTGTGTTTACTTGGTCGGGTCTGAGCGGCTGTGGGATTGGCAGGTGAGAGAGATTTGTCCTGACTGTGGGCCAGGCAGGAAAACTCTAGCTACAATAACTTTCCTTGGTTTTGAACACAGCTGAGTGCTCATTCAGAAAATCCTAAAATCATTTTTTTCTTTCTACTTCATTTTTTGGGTTCTGGGCAGATCCTCACTATGCTTCTGTGATATCTTGGGCTCCCTTTCTCTTTCTCTGAAGTCATTTTCCCTGCAGTGTGGCTTCTCCATCTCTGTCTGACCTCCATGTTTGCTGAACTCAAGTACTTAAGCATGGCTGTGTTTCTTCTCTCTCCAATTGTCCTCTTCCAAGAAACTACTATGATGTACTCCAGACCTATCTTTGTGCTTTTTCATTTTAAAAATCTAATAATAAAGCATTCAAGCTGCAAAATACCCACATTTTGGTATCATATATGAATTTGATATAATTTTTGATGTTCAATATATAGAAAAAAAGCAGAGATCTAACAAATACTCATCAGATTTTGTGATTAAAGTCTTCATCCCCTTATCATTGCTTACTGGTTGAAGGCTTTGAGCACCTCTGCTGTCTGTTCATGGAAAATATAACAGGGATGATGAATATAATGTGTTCAGAAGACTACATACATGTAAGAAATTCTCAAAATGCATGCATTGTATGTACACACACATTCAAATCTTTCTGTTAGAAAAGAAAACTTGGTTTCCACTATCTATCTTGGTTTCCACTATTTTTCTTGGTTTCCACTATGAAGGAGTTTTGTTCTCATTTCCCTTCCAGTACATGCTTTTCTATATTTATCATTTTGGTATGTCTGGCTGCTTACTTGTTGGTTTTTAAATGCTTTCATGAATTAATTGAGAACTTAAATACAGTGTATTTTGATTACATTCACTCCTCCCCTAACTCCTTCCATATGTGCTCCTTTATAATAACCTCCTGTTCACCCAATTTGACATTTCTTCTTTTTCCCCAAAGAGTCTGGTCTATGTTGTTGTATTACTCATAAAACTGGAGCCTACTCTGGACTGTGGTAAACCTACTGGAATTCAAAGCTTTGATTATAACCGACTATCAAAAAACCTATCAAGTACAAAACCCCAATGGCTAGTTGTGTGATTTCACACAAAACTCTCTTCTATATGCTTGAAGATTTTTTTTTCTAGCATGACCCTTTGCAGCTCTGGTGCCCCTGATACTATGCATTTGTATCTACAATTACTCTGTTCTTTCTGGAAAATAATTTTCTTTTAATTATCTACAACGTCTGGAGGATCACTGAGATTTCTGTGCCTGAATTCTCTCCCATTGCCCCATTCTCTCCAAAATGATCAGTTAAAGGTCTCTGTTAATTTACACCTACCAGGAGAGGTTTCTGTGACATTAAAATGGATCAATGTTCTCATCTATGGTTTGACAAATAAATTATTAGGAATCATGCTAATTCTATGTCCATTTAGCAGAATAATATTATTATATTCTCCCCTTGGGCTTATGGTCTCTTTTGTGTTTCAAATAACCATGCTATGAATGAATTTCTTCTCATGGAACATGCCCTTGATCCAAACAGAAAATGATATCAATATTCATGTAACATTTCTTTTTCTATTGCATCAGAGGGCATGTCTTATTAGGTCAGTTATTTTTGCATCTTGTAGGGCTCATAAGCAGATGATGTCAACTAATTTTTATTCCTGGTTTAATGTGTACAATTTAGTGTTTAGGGTACTCACCAGAGAAGAACTTTGGAACGTGATTTAAGCCAATAGAAAACCTTTCTTAGCCTGCCTGCAACACTACCGGATGATCAGAATCCCAGGGTAGCATGGAGACTTTCTCAGGATGAGCTTTTAAGTACAAAAAACATGTTCTGTATTAAAATGCAACAGTTAACAAGAACAGTTAGCAAGAATTGGAACTACAGAAGCAAAAAGGAAGTTTAATACATTTAGAGTCTTTCTGAAAACTATGTGTGTTGTTTTCATTTTCATCAGGTGGTGCTGTCCGTTTGCTGAGCTTTACAAACTGAATGGCACTTCCACCATCCAGTCAGTTGTGCTAAGCTCTGGAGGCCTACTAAGGACTGGGGCACTGCTACATTCACCAGTGTTCTCAGGGAATGAGAAGAATCATGACCATTTTAGTTTATGATCCAATCAGAATGAGAGTCAGATGCCCTCCCAGTGCTGATAGCAGAGTAGTTTGCCAGGGGGAGCAAACATTTTCACAACCATGCCAAGAACTTCTCTATTTGTTCCTGATCAGTTTTAATTCAGAAACATGAACTTTTAATGCCTCTAAGTTCTGATCAACCTATCTTCTAAGTTTGGAAACAATTAGAAGAGCCATTGTCTACCAAGTAGTCCCAAAGGCCCAGTAATATTACATATATTATATATGTAATATTACATATGTATATATATTATACATCATCCCATTAGGCTGAATACCAGCTATCAAAATAAGGAGAAGTGTGTAGGTTAAAAATTTGGGATATTAGATTGCTTTGTCCCTAGTAAGTCTCCTAATGTTAATTAAGGCTACCCCCAGTCACTGTAATTATGTCAGTCAATGGGCTGACAGTCTGTTTAATTCATATCCCTATGTAGTATGAGGGCATGGTCTAAGCATAACCAGCAATTCTGGCTGATTTTGGATGGGAATGATATAACTCAATCCCTAAGGTCCGACCTACATAATAGAGACTGATTTCTTAGGTTATTCTATTTCCCAAAGACCACAATCTTTTTAAATCAATCGTTTTAGGACTCTCCAGTTTTACAATGGAAGCCTTCTTGATGCTGGCAACTAGGAGTCAAAGCCACAGGGAATGCATGGAATCATAAACTTTGTATTACTATCTAAAAGATAAACTCTCTAGTCCTTCATTTCTCCAGTACAGCCAAACACTTAAAGTAGGCATCAGCAAGTAAAGGTCAAGATGAGATAAAGGCTGCTGGTCTGTAGTCACATTAGCTAATACCTTCCATGTATCTGTCATCCTCAATCTCCTGTCCAGCCCTGAGAGCAGTGAGGCTTGGACTGTGACCCTGTGTTCGTACCCATAGTGAACAACACAAGATTCAGGAAGAGGTATAAGAGCAGGGAGTGCAAGAACCTGGGGACCAATGAAACCTTATTATTAATGGGCCCATAGTTCAGAGACATTCCATTTGAGAATAGCATCTGTGGCTTCCACTTTCTTTATCTGGGTGTGTGGGTCTGTGATTTAAGGGCACCTACATTCACCACCAGAGGAGTGGAGAGAATGACCTTGTAGGGTCCTTAACAGATTAGCTCTAGTGTCCCTTTGTCTACTCACTTGACAGGGAGGATATCACTCTACTTAAGCAAGGTGAAATTGGTGGTGGACTCAGAAAATGGCTGGGTATCTCAGATAATTCAGTGAATAACCTGTGTGGATAATTGGAAGGCCTTTAGTGACTTGATAAGGGAATGATTAAAGTGTTTTGTCAACTGCTTGTCTCTGAGCCTGGGAAGCAGGTGGGGAATTCTTCCAAATATAATCTGATGGGTATTTAATCCCTCCCTATATGGGGAACAGTAAACTGAGGCACAGTAAAGGAGGAAGCCTATTTATCTTTCTCTGGACTCTAATGAGAATTTTGTTGGAGTTTCATTTGATGTCCTGTTCATTATTTCTGCCAGCTCAGAATTCTGAGGTCCAGATACACAGTGAAGTTTCTGCTCTATGTCTAAAGCCATAGCTAATAATTAAGAGGGTTTGGGTTATGAAAATCAGGATATTGTTGGACCCTTTTGTTAGAAGGAAGCCAAATTGGAGCATCCATTTATGTCTGAGCTTTTTAGTTACTATTTGAACACTTTTAGTCTATGTGGGGAACACTTCTAACCACTCAAAATCGGTATCTTTAAGAAAGTTGCAAGTATTTTTCCCTTCCCCAGCAAGCCAGATCTTGGTTGAGGTCAGTTTTTCCAACGTTTGACAGAGTGTTGTTCTTTCATTTGGATAGCTTCATGGGTGAGGACTCTCTGTTTTCGATTTACTCTAACACAATGCTGGTATATCACTGAGATATGCCATGCTAGTGTCCCGAGTATAGCTATAACATACCTTGGTCTGAACAACTCAGAAAGTTTTGTGGTACCCAGGGGAATAGCCTGGTGAAGGTTTGTTACCAGAATCCAGCCAGTTGTTTCTGAGAGAATGAACTTATCCTCTGGTACCTTCCATTAAGATATAGGTAATGGAGGAATGTCTTTCCATATACTACAAATATGTGTTGCTCTGAGTGGTTGATAAATAAAGTCATTTGGCTTATGGCAAAGCAGCTTAGAGTCAGCAGGAAATTCAAAGAGAGAGACAGGAAGAAGGCAGCGAGAGATGCCAGCAAGCCACTCAAGGAGCAACATTTAGTGGGATGCGGGTAAAGCCACAGAATATGTGGTGATACATAGATTAACAGTTATGGGCTAATTTAAGATATAAGAGCTAGGTAGCAAAAACCTTGAGCCATAGACATGCAGTTATAATTAATATACACCTCTGTGGGATTATGGGGCGATGCAAGTGGGAGAGATTTGCTCCAACTGCCATCAGGCCAGGACATAGGAAATATCCTGACTTCATATAGTTTTGTACTGACCATTTTTCTTTACCCTGCAGTCTCAGGTGGCACCAAGTAGTATGTGTCACCAGAACATCAATAAGTTTTAGTGTCATCTGTCAAACAGTGAGTTAAACTGTGTGCACATGGAGGACAGCAATTTCTAGGGGAAGCCACATAGCCCCTTGGAGGGCCAAGATTTTTAATGTCCTTTTTTTTCCAGCAGTGAGAAGCCATCTTTCTCTATAGATCACACAGTTGACATACCTACTTGTAAAGTCATATCAACTGATGAGTCATGTATATAGAGGTGGAGTTTCCTTTTCCCCATATGAGATACTGGACTAGATCAATCAGTTCCTCTACCTGGGATGAGGTTCCTGGTTTAGGCACAAATAATTTTATTAAAAGTAAGTATTGCATCTCCCACGTTCCTGGTTTCATCTTTCATCTGGTGATAATCTTGTATGAGCACCTGTAGGTCATCATCAGGCAAGCAGGATAGCTGGATTGATGACAAACTGAACTCAGGTTGCGGCCAGGAGTAGAGTCTTGTACTGTGTAAAACAGTCCTTAAACAGTTGATGATTTTTTTTCCTCAGTAGAAGACCTCATTTTCCTAGACACTATGTGTATCAGATCTTAACACATTTAACTTGATTGCATTCTTTTATTAAGCTAGCAGTACTCTTCACATATATTTGACAGATAGGCCATCCTATGGCTACAGGGTCCAATAATTTGGACTGATGTATCACAGGGATTTTCCAGGGTCCCAACATTTGGGAAAAGCCCCCTTTGTCTTTGGCAATGAAAATGTTTTGAGGCCTCTGGAAGTTCTAGGGCTGGATCCAAATTCAGAGATTTTTATTTTTTAAAGTTTTCCAGAGAGGGTTTCTCTGTGTAGCTTTGGAGACCAGTCTGGCCTGGAACTCACAGAGATCCACCTGGCTCTGCCTCCTGAGTGCTGTGATTAAAGACATGAACCACCAGGTACATTCCTCAGGTATGTTTTTATTCAATCTCTGCAGGTATAATTTTAAAATACACCAGTTGATTCTGGTCCTGGTATTTGCCATTGAGGAGATCAACAGGAACCCTCATCTTTTACCAAACATATCTCTGGGATTTGACTTCTATAATGTCCCATACAGTGAGAAAAATATTCTTATGAATGCTCTGTTTTGGCTCACAGGCCTGAGTAATCTTCACAGGCTTCACTGTAATTATAACTGTGTAAAGGAGAGGAAGTTAATTGCTGCAATAACAGGACCATCGTGGGCAAAATCTGCCCATATTGGGACACTGCTTCAGCTCTACAAATTTCCCCAGGTGAGGAGGTGTATAGGATAAAAATGCAGATCTCCTTTGCTGACATTTCAGGTGTGTCCATAAGTAAAAAGGTATATTTGGATTAGTTAGACATCAATGACAATTTTCCAGACAATTGGATATTGACCTCTATTTCTGTCACTGCGAAAAGAAGGGGGAGTTGGAGTAGACAAAGAGGATTAATAAAAATAGAAAATAGGCCAGTCATTTACTGAAAACATCTCTCACAGAAATTTGCCTTTAAAATCAGGGTGAATCCATCATTGTGCTAACCATTTCCATCTGTTTCTGAGGAACAAGGATTGTGCATAATGCCATTGTTCTTTCTCTTGTTTCCATTTTTTTTCTCTTCAGCTCACTGTTGGTCCTTTTGAGCCTATCTTCAGTGACCGAGGTCAGTTTACTTCTCTCTACCAGATGGCCCCCCAAGGCACAACTCTGTCTCTTGCCATGGTCTCTTTGATGCTTCATTTTGGCTGGACCTGGGTTGGGCTGCTTATCCCAGATGATCACAGAGGGTCTCAGTTTCTAGCAGATATCAGAGAAAATATGGAGAAAAATCAAGTCTGCATAGCTTTTGTTGAAGTGATTCAAAGCACCTGGAACTCATTTTCATACAAATACTGGAAAAATCTTGGCATCATCCAGGAAACATTGGCCAATATTGTCATCATTTATGGTGACAATGATTCACTACAAAGTTTAATGACAAATCTAGGGCAACAGATTTTGACGAGTAAAGTCTGGGTCATGACCTCTGAGTGGGATGTTACTAACATCGCTGATTATTTCTTGCTAGATTCATTCCATGGAAGTCTCATTTTTTCACAACACCATGAGCAGGTGGCTGAATTTAAAAATTTTATCCAAACAGTTAATCCTTATAAATACCCAGAAGACAATTACCTTCCTAAATTGTGGTTTTTGTTCTTCAAGTGCCCATTTTCACAGCTTGATTGTCATCTTTTGGAGAACTGCCAACCCAATGCTTCCTTGGAATTACTGCCTAGACATATTTTTGACATGGTAATGAATGAAGACATCTACAATACATACAAGGCTGTATATACTGTGGCCCACAGTCTCCATGAGATGAGCCTTCATCAAACACAGATGCAACAATTTGGAAATGGAGAAAAAATGGTGTTCTACCCCTGGCAGGTAATATCCCTTCCATTGTATAAGAGCATCAACAATGTGAAATTTTGATTCTTCAGAGCCACCAAATTAGGTATTACATATTTCAGTATTTTACATATAGTATATACATATTGTGTGAGTGTGTGTGTGTGTGTGTGTGTGTGTGTGTGTGTGTGTGTGTGTATCCATCCACAAGAGATTCTTCATGTGTTATCCTATCTTACACCTCAGTGCAGATCTTTCTATTCATGTTGCTAAGGAATAAGGAGCTAGTGGCAAAGAGGAAATGATTTTAATGAATATAACAATTGTGTCACAAATAGCTGCACATTTTGTCACTGTAATGATTACACCAGAAACCTAATAATTTTCTCAGTGAAACAATGTAAGCTCATTATCCCAAGCTATTAGTACATAAATGATTTCTTTTAACTGCTATGTTGTCATAAGTACCCACATTTTACTCGATGAACTTTGGGATGAACCCTGTGTGTACATGGGTGTAGCTTTCTTTTAAAGAAATTGAGATTTTCTTCAATCAATACTCACCGATTCCATTCCTAAGTTTGTATAGAAGATGTTCTTGAGGATGACAGTTCCTCAGATGTAGAATTGTATCCTATTAACTTAGATCACCATTGCTGTCTTTCAATGATAGCTACATTATTATTGTGTCCTACACCACAGATAATGAACATTGAGAGTTATTCTATAATCCATTGGTGGTCAAATTCTCAGACATACATTAAAACATACTCTTGCATCACTTTCAGCTTCATCCTTTCTTGAAGAATATCCATGTGGAAGCCAACATGGCTTTAGAATGGAAACAGAATTTAAATGTTGATAAGTATGATATTCTCAACTTTTGGAATTTTCCAAAGGGTCTTGGACTTAAAGTGAAAGTAGGAATTTTTTTGCCTAATGCTCCCCAGAGTCAACAGTTGACTTTATCTGAGAAGATGATACAATGGCCAGAAAGATATTCAGAGGTGGGTTATATATTATCTCAATGCATTAAACTTATTATAATAATACTGATATATCCTCAAGTATAAAAACTTCTACTTTGGAAATTAAATCCCTGCATCAAACTTGTCCCTTTCTCATTATGATCCAAACTATCTAATAATGGGATAATCCTCAGACCAATTTTGTATAGATCACAGATGCTCAAATTCCTTTCTAATTTTATAAGAATAAAACTTGCAAGTTAATTATGTGATATTAAAAATATTATTGAGACTTTCAATTAACCATGAGAATTTGTTAACTTTGCTCCATTTTCTCTCAGATTCCTCAGTCTGTGTGCAGTGAGAGCTGTGGTCCTGGATTCAGGAAAGTTTCCCTAGAGGGCAAGGCTGTTTGCTGCTATGATTGCACTCCTTGTGCAGACAATGAGATTTCCAATGAGACAGGTAAGAATAAATCTTACAGAAATGGTTCCACATTTCTGCAGGATTCTGCATTATCTTAAACCTGAAAAATATCTAGTAGAAGTCAGAAAAATTTATTCCTTCTCTAATTTCGGGTATGAAATGTGCATCACCATGTCTTGAAATAGTGCAGAGTAGGCATAGAAATTTATAATTGATTTACATTTATGATCAACTTCAGCTATTGTTTCCTCCAAGAAACCACTTTTCTCTGTACTAATCAATATGCTTTAATTCCCCACATAATTTGACACATAGTAACAAAGTACACAAATTGGATTTTTTCCTAACTGTATTTCAATAATGATTAAAACTCACCTAAATGTAGGATAGGTTATTTTAAAAATGATTCTTCCCAGCAAGAACAGATAATTAGCAATTTGTGTTTGATATCCCCAGTCTATAATTATTGACTGTACACCATAACTAAAATTTCAAATTTCCTTAATGAATAGGATTTTGTCCATTTTTATTCTCCAATTCTTATTAACAGTATATAAAACAATATCCTCAAAGCAGTTCCAACGGTCTGTTACTGAGAGTTGTATCAAGACCTAAGAGCTGCGATGGAATATAGAATCTCCATTTAGAAGAAGAGGTCATGAACAAATTCACAGCATGTTTCATTGGGAAGAAAATTCTTTAAAAGCTAGTATTTCCATACTACTAAATTTGTGACCAAGTTTACTTAAATTTTGAAATTTTTTCTATTCTTTGAGAATTTCATACTATGTGTTTTGATCATATTTATATCCTCTAAAATCTTACACTTTCCTACCTAACTTCTTTTCTCTCTTTAAATAAAATAAAAAAAACTCATTGAATTCAGTTTCTGCTACCTAAATACTCTTTGGAGTGTAGTCCCTGATAGAATATGGACTAATTCCTACATTCTTAAAGTTTAATGTGTCTTCCCCTTATTACAGCTATGAGGTCAAATAGCTTCTCAGTTAAGTGTAGTACTTTATGCCAACTCTCCATACATAATGATATTTGTTCTGCCCTGAGGTTTCACATGTTATATGCATGATATCAAACCTCAAATTTATATATTCAATTGCCCAGTTGTGTCTGGAAGTTTCTATTCCCTTGAAGTATTTCATGACCTCTGATTTTTATACTCTTTTTGCAAATTCTTTCATGATTTTCTCACATTGAGATGTAAAAGACTGTGCCCTCGGGGTTGGGGATTTAGCTCAGTGGTAGAGCGCTTGCCTAGCAAGTGCAAGGCCCTGAGTTCAGTCCTCAGCTCTGGAAAAAAAAAGACTGTGCCCTCAAGCTGTTATTCAAAAGAAACACACTTTTAGTAAATATGCATGCACACATTCACACACACACACACACACACACACACACACACACAGACTGGAGTTTTTATTACATGTATCATGTGCCTTTAGTAAGGAATGGAGTTATACATGTGAGTTATCCATTAAAACTTAGAAAACTGAAACAAAATGAACATCTCCACATAAAAGAGATGGAAATAACAGAGCCTGAGCTTATACCTTGAAAGTAGGTCTGAAGAACAGATACAACAGTGTGTCACAATAGCTGAAGGAAACATTATTTACAAGGTATATAGAAATAAGTTTTATTCTACTAAAGTGAATTCAATAATATGCTAATAAAATTGGTCAAAAAATAATAATGAAATCTGGTAATGAGTTTTTTTTAAATCATACAAAAAATGACAGTGGCAATCTGGCGTGCATAAATCACTGTTCTTGTACCTCAAATACAAGATTATGAATTTTATGAATTTTCAAGAGCAGAATATTATAACGCTGTTTTATTTCATACCCTAAAACTGTCTCAGTACTTCTGACCTTTCCCCAATAGGAATGATGACTATTCACTAGTGCAGTAATCAAGCCTGTTACAACATAGTAATGCCTATTCAGTAAAGCTTCCACAGAGAAGAGTCAATATCAGAAAACAGGAAGTATTTTATAATGATAAGAAAATTGAGACCCTATGTATAAGAAGTGTATTTTATGAAAATAATTTCAAGAGCATACTCCCTCTTTTGCACTCTTCAAATTAATAATGTGGTATGACTTATGATGTGGTTTCAGAAATAAAGAATGTTTATGTATTATGATTCAGTATTCAAACAACTTCCAAAAGCGATACACCAATAGCACAAGAGGCTTGAAGGTATATCAGAGAGAAAAGTGTAAGGTGTGTTTAATTTATATCACTATAAAGAAGAGGGGTTTTATGAGAAGCTACTAGTAATTGATACTACTACCAAAAGAGGAACATCACTTTTTCTTTAATGTGGTGGATTCTGAAATGTTGCCCATATTCCAGGTGATGCCCCCATAATATGTAAATACTAGCATCACTGAATAGACTCAGTGAGTATTAAAATGTAAAAAGAAGAGACAAGAGAGCACATTAAGTTGGGAAGTAAAAGTGGGTGAAGTTGAAGAATGGAGCAAGAGGAAAGAGGGCTGAGTTGGCTCAACACACTTTATAAGTTCACATAAATAATAACTGAAATATAAGATAAGGAAGTTGAGTGGTATAAATATGAAAATGTTCACTACGGAATTTGTGTTTCTTTGTCCCTGAGAAAAAAGAAAAGTGATGTAGATAGCAATTCTGTCAAAAAGTACAGAAAAATGGCTGAGAATAAAAGGGATAACTTCAGCTTGGATTAAATCTCACCTTCATTTCTGATCAGATATGGAAAATTGCATGAAGTGTCCAGAGAGTCATTATGCAGAGACAGAGAAGAAACACTGCCTCCAGAAAGCTGTGAGTTTTCTTAACCATGAGGACCCCTTGGGGATGTCTCTCACAACCATAGCTCTGTGCTTCTCTGTACTCACAACTGGGGTTCTTGGACTCTTTGTGAAGCACAGAGACACTCCAATTGTCAAAGCTAATAATAGGACCCTTAGTTACACATTGCTTATCGCACTCACTGTCTGTTTCCTCTGTTCCTTGCTCTTCATTGGCCATCCAAACACCACAACCTGTATCCTGCAGCAGATCATATTTGGAGGTGCTTTCACTGTGGCTCTTGCCACTGTGTTGGCCAAAGCTATCACTGTGGTTATTGCCTTCAAGGTTACTTTTCCAAGGAGAGTGGTGAGGTGGTTAATAATATCAAAGGCTCCGAACTTCATCATCCCCATATGTACTCTGATCCACCTTGTCCTCTGTGGAATCTGGCTAGGGACCTCTCCTCCCTTCCTTGACCAAGATGCTCATGTTGAATATGGGCATATCATTATTTTGTGTAACAAGGGCTCAGATTTTGCGTTCCATGGTATACTGGGATATCTCTGCTCCTTGGCACTTGGGAGTTTTACTATGGCTTTCATGTCACGGAATCTTCCAGACACATTCAATGAAGCCAAGTTCCTGTCATTCAGTATGCTGGTGTTCTTCTGTGTTTGGGTCACATTCCTCCCTGTCTACCACAGTACCAAGGGGAAGGTCATGGTGGCTATGGAAGTCTTCTCTATCTTGGCTTCTAGTGCAGCCCTCCTTGGCTTCATTTTTGTCCCTAAGTGTTATATTATCTTACTAAGGCCAGATAAGAACTCAGTTCATCATATCAGGAACAGGCCACATTCTAGAAGGAATAACCCTCTCAAAACCTAGTTCAAAACTCAACTGTTCTCATATGAAGACATAAATTTCAAAGATGAAGTCCAGTTGATCTCTACTGAAAATATGTGTTATGCAATTAGAGTATAGGTTTTATTCTTTGTGCTTTTACATGGTCATCTGCTTACAGGAAAATCTCTGTCTACAGTCATCTAATTGTCCTAGAGCCTCTTTATACTGGAGCTATTGGAGTTATCCACACTTGAAATCCAGGTTGTATTTTCATAACAGCAGGACCTCAGTATGTATCTGGGCTTGTCTGAAACCTTCTATGAATATCATAATATTTTGAACGCATAGAGATATACCTGCATCTGCCTGTGCTCTTCTGAAATGGACAGCTTTACACCACCTTTTCTGGGATTAAAGATGGCCAGTCCCACCACCCCACCATATTCTTCTTTAATATAGACTACTAAGAATTATGTTATTGATTTAAATTGCTTGAAAGCATCAAGTCTATTCTCTTTTCCGATTGTACTCATCACATGTTGTTTTAAATTTTGAAAGTGTTTCCTAGTAAAATTTTATCTTGTCTTTCAATAGTTGTGGTAAAATATATAGATCAAAATTTTATTTTCTATTCAACTTTTAATATAACAGACTTTTACAAGAACAACCATCTGCTTCTTAATGTCCCAAGGCCCTTCACTAAATTATTATGTTTTCATTCAAGTTTATGTAATTATCCAGAATAATATGAGATTTTCAAAATGTAAATGTAATCTTTTATGAACATATTTCATCAGTCATTGAATAATACGTTGCATGCTAAGTTAGAATGTAGACTTACTACGAATTATATTTTATTACCCAATCAAATGTCAGTCAATCAGAACAATAACTAGTTCTAACTGCCTGTATCCCTTATTTACCCTCATATGACCTATGTCACATTTCCACCTGTTTTAATTCTTGCTGACTACCCCCAGTTCCCTTTTAATCTGGGCATTTGCGCATCATTTATCTGAATGCTTCTTGCAATTAACTGCTTTCCCTTGTATTAGTATATACTCTTCATTTGGAATCATGAAAAGGTTAAAACGTGCCACATTATTATTACATATTTCTCCAGAATTCATCACCATTTCAGACAAATACATACAATATATGAAGTAAAATATTTTCTATTTCCAAATAATTAAATAAAATCAAAATTGTATAAAATTGTTAGACTTTTACTACTCTGAGTTTTGTCCTAGCTGTGGTGACTCTTTTGCTTTTATGTCTATATACTAGGCTAGGAGGTTTCACAAATGCTATTGTTAGCTGTAATTGAACATAATTACTGCTTGTCAAGAGGAAAACCCACCCTAGGTATGGAAACCAGAGCAACAACCAAGAACTAGTGAATTCTTGGATCTCAGAGGAGAAGCTACAGCTGCCACTTTACTAAAATAGCATAGTCCCTAAACGTTATAAATATTTGTTCTCATACATACAATTAAGTCTATTCTTCAGATTTCTTTAAGGATATGTCATATTGAAACAGATGCATACAATTATACAACACCACAAGCAACCAAACTGAATAATTGTGGATCCCAGTTCCAATTGATAATTTACAGTAAATATTCCCCTAAGGTTCAGATTTCATTGATGAAGATGAGACAGAAAGACTCTAAGTGCCTGAGGACCTGCGAGTTTGCTGTGAGTTTATGTCTCTTAGGAATGTTATACATTATCCAAAAAGACACATAATGTCTGATCAACATGACTTCATAATTGTGAGCTGAATTAGGAACACAGCAATAAGCATGCATATGTGAATGGCAAACCTCATTAGACCTCAACCATACATGCATTACAGGGAACAAAGTAAAGCTGACAGAGGATGGAAAAGTCTTCTATGACGCAGAGCACACTAAATGATTTGTAAGACTAATGGTATTCATATACAATTTAGGATTTTATATGTATATGTATGCGTATACATGATTCATATATTACATAATTTATATATTATAATTAAAATTATATGAATAGTTTATATATTATATAAGGTATATATCATGTATAGGAATTATACATACATTTATATTCCTAATATGTACTCACAGATATTTGAATATATATATGTAATAACAACTTAAAAAAAGAGTTCATGAGTTTGTAATAGAGAAAGAATAGGTATTCAGGATCATTTAGTCATAGAGAAGTGAAGGGAAAATGATGTATTCCACTTTAATATGGCATTTAAAGTTGATTTATATCTTCTATATTTCTAATGTTGTTCTTTAGCTTTCCTTACCAAGTAATTAAATATGTTGTGAAGTTAATTATCATTCAATTCACATCAAACTCTTTTTAAAGAGTTGTCCTCTACAGCTGTGGTCCGGCATGAAACCAGAGCAGACGTTGTGCATATGGGAGATGATGGTGTAGCTGGGTCTGTTTGAGGGGACCCTGACAGTGTGATCAGGATCTATCTCTGGTGTAGGAACTGGCTTTCTGGATCCTTACCTGTGGGAGTTCATCCTGCTCACCCTTAATGCAGCCAGGAATGGCTTGGTCTTGCCTTAACCAAATGTACCAGACTTAGCTGTCCTCCCATGGGAGAACTTACATTGTTAGAGGAGAGGATGAACTTATCCTGTTGGAGGTGGGTTGAGGAGGGGGGAAGGCAGGGGCAGAGCAGGAGGAGGGAAGAGAGGTGGGTCTGTGGTTGGTATGTGAAATGAATAAAAAAAGATAGAGAGTACACCAAATATGTTAATCAAGGGAACATGTGTTAAGGCTAGTCCGCTCCAAAGAATAAAGATACATAAGCAAAGGTGAATCTGGACAATAAAATCAATAGAGAGTAAAGAAAAAAGTTGTCCTTTAATAAAAACAATGGAATAAATTAATTTATACTTGAATGACAATGAATGTATGGAGATAATTCTTCTTACTCTCAGCTTTAATCTAATGGTAAAAAATGAGACTAAAATTTCTCACAGTATAGACATTTTTTTTGTTTTACAAATGTGTTGAAAATAATAATTTATTCAGTTTAACTATGGGACAGGAGAGCCTAACATCCTACTAACAGCCTGTACTGACTAACACATTGAGTAAAAAACAAGGTGCATTTTTCTGATGCTTCCAAGATACACACTTCACAATCAAGGTCAGTCATTGAATACTTTAAAAAGATTATAAAATATTACAAGGAAATGAATCTAAGATAGAAGCAGGCATGGCTATTTTTATATTATATGATAAAATATATTTCAAACCCAAACTAAACAGGTTGAGAAGGATATTACATAGTAATCAAAGTCAAAATATAGTGAAAACATACAACAATTCTGAGCATTGCATCAAATGCCAGGCACAAAGGTTTGTAAAAGGAACAATACTGCTGCTAAAATCACATATTGATGTGAACACAGTGATACTAGGTGACATCAATATCCTATTCACACAAATAGGCTGGTCTCCCAGACATAATCTAAACAAAGAAACACTGGAGTTAGATAACATCATGAATCAAAAACATGAGAGATATCTATGGAATATAACAACCAAACACTAAAGAATATTCCTTTTTCCAAGAACTCACAAAGATTCCTCCAAAACTGACCACAAATAAGGAATAAACAAGTCTCCAAAGTTATAAGAAAATTGAAATAATACCATAGACTATATCTTACCACCATGAATTAAAGCTGGATATCAACAATGAAAACAGGAAATATACAAACTCATGGAAGCTGAACAACTCACTACTGAAGGAACAGTGGGTCAAGACAGAAACCAAGAATGAAAATGAAAACACAGCATATCCAAAGTATGGGACACAACGTAGGCAGTTCTAAGAGGCAAGTTCAAAGCACTTAATGCCTACATAAAAATACTGGAGTGATTTCTTATTAATAAATATAATATACACTTGACATCTCTAGAAAAACAATACTTGAAAATAGTAGATAAAAAGAAATAAGAGGACTACAAATCAGTGCTGTAAAAATCAAGGATGAAATCAATGAGATAGAAACAAACAGCAACAGCATAAACCAAATGAAGAATACAAGGAATGAAAGGTTGTTTCTTCAAAGAAATCAAGAAGATGACAAAGCCTTAGCCAAATTAATCAACAAAATGAGAGAGAATATCTAAATTAATGAAGCTAGGTATGAAAGAGCTGACTTTACAACAGATCCTGAGGAAATTGAGAGAAACATGAGGACATATTTGTGGGACCCACACTGACTCCACCTTGTGGTTTGATTCCATCTTGTCTTAAGGTCAGATAGTTCAAGCTTGTCATTGCTCCTCAAGGCTGAATAACAGGATGTTTGGACAAAGGCGTGGTTACTGGATGTTGTGATAATAAGGAGATGTTTATGCTTGTTTGTTCCTTGAACCAGGGTGAGGAGGTTCCCCCCACACTCTGCCCCTGCCTCTGCCTCCTTTGTGTATTAAAAACGCTTTGCAAAATAAATTTAGGGCTACTGGTGTATTCATTGAGAGCCCTCCCCATTCTATCTTCTGTCTCTTTTCTTTTTTTTCTTAATCTACACTCCCCCTTTCAGGTACTGTTGGACAGGTCAGTTGGTCCTGACATGTGGTGCCCAAACAGGGGATCTGAAAACAGGGGCTTCATGAAGGACACTCAGATGATTGGAGCACTCAGATATTATTAAAGAAGAAGTGCAGTGAGTAACATGGGAGTGAAATTGTAAATATGGGGCAGGGTAATAGTAGACAACTGTTTATACATTTGGTTAAAGATATTTTAAAGCCAGAGGAGCTAAAGTATGGCAGCAGCCAGCAGAGAAATTTTTAGTTTGTAGAGTAAGCGTGTCCTTGGTTCCCAAGCAAGAGACATTGGACACAGACACACAGGGGATAATTTTAGTCAAAATCCAATAGCATTATAATAAGCATGGGCCTGGGAAGGTCACAATGGATGCACTTATTCTGTGGACATCTTTCAGGGACACTTTTAATTTGTGCCACGAACAGCAGAAGGTATTTCCCTTTGAAATGGTTAAAAGTGAAAGAAAACACTCCATGACACCAGAGGAGCCACTAGACACAGAATCCTTTACAAAACTGATGATGATCAGTTCAATCCTGAGTTTTCACCTGCTCTGTTTCTAACCATTAATGTTCGCAAATTTTGTGATGAAACTTACGAGGAGCTGAAGGGATTGAGAGAATTAGTTTTCCTTTCACGAAATTGGAGACACTTCAGGTCACTTCTGCTTGGAGGAGCACTCCTCTTTCTACTGTAGTGGCTGGATTAGATCTACCTGGGGGGCCGTCTATCAATGTAGAAGTTTGCCTATGATTGCTATGGTGCAAAGTCCTCCAGGAACATGGCAAACCCTCACCCTTGGTCATGCATCTCCCCTGCAAGCTAGTGTTCGAGAAGCAGCTGGCAGAAGGAAGGATGTGCAAGGATTTCAAATATTCCCAGGGACTGATAGAAGCCTTGCCTCCCAGAGATTGGAAACAGATGGCCAAAGTTTGCCTGTCACGAGAAGATTACCTGTCATGGATTCAAGAGAGGGAAGCATTGGGTTAATAAATGTAAATCAAAGAAGGATACCAAGAGGAATCAACTGTGTTATATAAGTGATATTTTGCTTACCCATAAATATGAAGGAGTTTTGCTTGCCACATCTATACAGCTTCAGCAGAGTCTTGTTCATGCAGGGTTGTTAGTTGCTACAGGAAAGTGCAAAGACAGCTGCCTGTTCAGTATTTGGGACATATCTTGTGTTCTAAAGAAATTAAACCTCGTTGACCGTATCCTTTGCTCTACAAAAGCTTCTCAGTTTCAAGAGGTCCCATTGATTGATTGTTTGTCTCAGAGTCTGTGCTACTCGTGTTCTATTTAGGAAGTAGTCTCCTATGCCAATGCGTTCAAGACTACTTCCTACTTTCTCTTCTAGCAGGTTCAGAGTAGCTGGATTTATGTTGAGGTCCTTGATCCACTTGGACTTAAGTTTTGTGCACGGTGATAGATATGGATCTATTTGCAGCCTTCTACATGTTGATATCCAGTTTTGCCAGCACCATTTGTTGAAGATGCTTTCTTTTTTCCATTGTGCACTTTTGGCTATGAACCAATGGCTGAGGGGTCCCCACTGGATCAGGCCCTCTGAATGGATGAGACAGTTGATTGGCTTGATCTGTTTGGGAGGCACCCAGGCAGTGGGACCAGATCTTGTGCTCATTGCATGAGTTGGCTGTTTGAAACCTGGGGCCTATGCAGGATTGTTTGGCTCGGCCTGGGAGGAGGGGACTAGACCTACCTGGACTAAGTCTACCAGGTTGACCTCAGTCTGTGGGGAAGGCTTTGCCCTGGAGGAGATGGGAATGGGGGGGGTTGGGGGGATGGTGAGGGGGACGGGAGGAGGGAGAACAAGGGAATCTGTGGCTGATATGTAGAACTGAATTGTATTGCAAAATAAATTAATAATAAAAAAAAGAAATTAAACCTCAGAAAATGGAAATTAGGAAACATAGCTTGCAAACTTGGAATGTTTTCAAAAATTATTGGGGATATTCAATGGCTATAGCCCTATTTGAAGTTGTCTGTGGGAGATCTGGAGTCCCACAGTGAGAGTCTTACAGGAAATAGTGATTCTAGTTTCCCTAGTTATCTTACACATGCTGCTGGACGAGAACTGGCTCAGGTGGAGCAGGCCATTCAACATCAGCTACTTTGCTATGTTGACTATGCAAAACCATGGGGAATCTATGTACTTCCTACATGACATACTCCAACAGCTGTGTTATTGCAAATTGGGCTGTTATTGTGTTTGAATCTAGCTGTTTCACCAGCCTCAGTGTTGAACTCTTATTATGAAGCAGTAGCTTGTTTAACACAGAAAACCTGGATTGATTCTAAGTGATATTTTTGTAGTGTGAACCAAGTGTGATGAATATTCTTTTTACTAAACAACAAACTGATTGTTTCTTTTAATATAATGATTTTTGGATAATTGCTTTTGCTCAGTTTTGGGGACAAATTGATAATCATTTTCCAGCTGATTGATTGTTTCATTTTGCACAAATGCATTCATTTATGTTTCCTAAAGTTGTGAAAAAAGATCCCATAAAAGATGCTATGCTGGTTTTTACTGATGGTTCCTTTGATGGAAGAGTTGCTTATGTCATTAATGGTAAGGTTATGAAGTACAAACAGCTCCAACTTCAGCTCAGGTAGTAGAATTTTGAGCTTTGGCTATGGTTTTCCAGTATTTTTGTAAATAACACATTTAATTTGTATTCTGATAGTCATTATATTTTCAAGCCCTTCAATTTATAGAGACTGTTTCCTGCATTGGGACTACTAATGGTCATGTTAGGATGTTATTTCAGCATATTCAAGATGCCATTTATCAAAGAAAGCTGTCATGCTTTGTGGTTCATATGAGGGCTCATTACAATCGTTTTGCCCCTGTGGCTGATGATAATACATCACCTGATAAATTAACACAGATGGTCACCTTGTCACAGGTAAAATTGGCTCAACAGTCACATGCCCTTCATTATCAGAATAGCAGAAATTTAGGAAAACAATTTGGACTTACCAGTGAAGTTGCTAGTCAGATTGTTAAACAATGTGATGTGTGTCCACAGTATTTTTCTGTGCCTTCCTTAGGAGTAAGTCCTTGAGTCTGTCTTCCCAATCATTTATCGCAAATGGACGTTACTCATATTGCAGAATTTGGCAAATTAAAATATGTGCATTTTACAGTCAATACCTAGTCAGGTTTTTTGATGGCTGTTGGCAAATTGGGGAAGCTGCCATGCATGGGATAGTTCATTTCTTAAAATGGTTTTCATATCTGGGGATTCCTAAAATTATAAAAACAGGTAATGGTTTGGGATATGTTAGTAAATCATTTCAGCAATTTTGTTCCCAATGGAAAATTGAGCATAACACAGTCATTCCTTATAATCCTAAAGGACAAGGTATTGTTGAATGAGCCCATGACATTCTCAAGGTCCATCTTCAAAAAATAAAAAGGGGACTAATATTCTCAGTCACCATATAATGCATTCAATTATTCACTCTTTATGTGAAATATTTTGAAATTGGATGTCCATGAGCAATCTGCCACATTTAGATTTTGGCATGATGGCACTCGAACAACTTCTGCTGAGGAGGAATGGAAGGATCTTTGCACTGGGTTATGGAAGTGACCCAACCCTCTTTTGATATGGGGTCGAGGGCATACTTCCACTTTTTCACAGGAAGTAAATGAAGCTAGATGGCTGCCTCAGCATTTGGTGTGGTATACAGACGAGAGGAATGCCAGTCCAGATGATCTTGTGGTTGCTGATGCTTTACCAGAGGGGTTGGAGTGAGATTTACTGAACCCATGTTCCTGATCCCCCAATATTTCATCCTCTAGTCTGGAAAAGGAAGGAGATTATGGTTATGGTTAATGATTCTCAGCTTCTTGATAGACATGCTACACAATTTTGCAGACCCCTGTGAGTATTAATGATTCTGGATCCACCAGAGAAATGCCTGTTTTCCACAATAAACCTGTGACTGGCTATTTGGCCATTTATCCACACTATATCTTGGGACAAGGGGGTCACTTTTGCCATTATACTGTTTATCTTTTCTTGCCAAAAGGAAAAAGAAGGCCTGAAAAAAAGTACCTCACAGATTTTCCCTCTGTGGGAAAGAGACTAGTTGGAGCAATGTTTTGATAATTAAGGAGGTGTTTATGCTTGTTTGTTCCTTGAACCATGGTAAGAAGTTCTTCCCCCTCCCTAACCTTGTTTTGGGTATAAAAAGACAATGACAAATAAATTTGGGGCTGCTGCAGTATTCACTTAGAGGCCTCCTGATTCTATCTTCTGTCTTTTGTCTTTTTCTTTCTTAATCCTCACTCCCTCATTCAGGTACTCTTGGACAGGTCAGCTAAAGTATCAAAACATTTAGTAACCACACCTTTGACCAAACACCCTGTTACTTGGCCTTGAAGAGCAAGACATCTACAATATGCTCCACCTAGCTGCATACTTGCTGTCTTCACAGGTGAGATGATAATTGGAGGGAAACACATGGAATCACACAGCCATATCTCAGGCCTTGGCTGCCTCCCTATAGCATATGTCCCAGATAAAGAGATTTTGGAAGTGGGATCAGTAACTCAGAAAAGTTCTAGTGTTGTGTGCTTCATATTGCATTGTGCAAGTAGAGTTTGTAGCTGGAAGTTTCTCTCATCATGTCTGACCCTGCATTTGGGATGAATTTCTCCCACCCATGGTCCTGCAGCTACTTATAAAGTAATCACTCAGGCTTATTTTATTTACAATCTTATGACCGATGGCTTTACCTTATATTAGCTAGCTCTTTCAACTTAACTCAACCCATTCCTGTTAATCAACATGTTGCTGCATGGCTTTGTGGAATTACTTATTCTCTCACATCTTGCTTCTCCTGGCAGCAGCTCACAGCATCTGCCCTCACACAACTTTTCTTCTCTATCTCACTTGGATTTCCCACCTGTCTCCATTCTGCCCTACCATAGGCCAATGCAGATTTATTTATTAACAAATGGGAGCAACAAATATTTACAGCGTACAGAAAGACATCCCACAGCACTTCCCTTTTTCAGTCTAAACTAGAAGGAGAGTTTTAACTTTAACAGTAAAGTTTTATATAACAAAAGTTATCAAGCAAGAGTTACAGTATCTAATCTAATTGTATTTGGTAAAATTAAAGAAAATATTCCATCATCTATCCTATATTTGTGAATCTAAAGTTTTATCTCTAATTTATCTTTTATCATAACTAAGGAAAAACTATAATTATAACTATCTAGTCCAACTCCATCAAAGACCCCAGAAAGATCTGATATTACCTAAGTAAACAGGCAGTGCATTATAAGCAACTTCCAAAATTCTAGAAATGACAGAGACATCTAGCTGCCTGGAAAGTCATTCAAAGTTCCTCTTCAATGTTGGGGCATCTATCTTCAGCCTATAGGCCTATAGCTTCTCAGTTACTTCTCCCTGTTTCCTGAACAATGTCTGGCAGTCTCCTCTGCAAAGCAATAACCTGGAGGACAACCTTGCCTTGTTTTTGCAAAATTCATTGTTCATTTTCCTATGGGTCCTGCATGTCCAGTTTATATAACATACTATCAAGCAATCCAGGCAAGAACAGTTTTTTTCCCCAAATGGCTAACATTTGCCATAAAGAAAGTAAGCTCCATGTGGAGTTTCTTCAATGCCCATCATCATCTCTGAAGTAGATTGGTGCTGCCAGGAGAAGACATGTCTCAATGTCCAGAAAAGTCTAAGTTCTTAAAACACTTCAAATGCCATATTTTATATGTCATTGAAGTGTTTGAAGACTACCTACCCACTTGAAATATATCTTTGTATATCTAAAAAACTTAACTACCATGACTAAAAATTTGAGTATTAGCTGGGTGGTGGTGGAGCATGCCTTTCATCCCAGCACTCTGGAGGGAGAGCCAGATGGATCTCTGTGAGTTTGAGGCTAGCCTGGTCTATAGAGTGAGATCCAGGGCAGGCACCAAAACTATGCATAGAAACTCATCTCGAAAAACCAAAAAACAATTGACTATTAATTTGTATTTCTTAACTATATATTACATTTTCAAATGACATGCATAAACATAATACCTTCAACAGGAATAAAAATATATATACAGTATAACAAAATTAACTTTAAATTTGTATCAATAAACCCAAATCCATAGCAATGTAAAACATTTCAAACGAATTGTTGCTCTTTAAAAGTAGGTTCAATAATCTATCCTTTTATCCTATCATATCTATATCCCCTTTTATTTTTAGAAAGAGAATGCATTTATAATCAACCACCTTTAAATAAAAATAAACATTTACAAACAATATTTGGAAATTTGGGCCTAGCTTCTAATACTACTTCCTGTTGGTTGGGAGTTCTGTCAATCTTATGGGGATCCTGAGAAAATTAAGTGTTAAAGTTAAAATATGGCTGTAGTACTGTTTGAGACATTATTGATCTTTTAGGGGTTCTTGGTTGATGAAACCATACTAGCCTAGAAGCAATCCACAGGTTCTAATCTTCTGTGGAAACAAAAACAGAACCTCTTTTCCAAAGCAACATATTCCTAGACAGAACTTTTAAAGTCAAGATACCTTTAAAATATACATATTGGTTTAACTGAGGAGCCTTTATAATCAAATGATCTCTCCAGTTAAAAATACCAAAGACAACACAGTCTAGACTGGCTGTGTAATTTCCATCTTTGTGTGGCTTAATTTTTTTATATTACTTTATTCTCCTTTTAGGGAATTTATATATATATATATATATATATATATATATATATATATATATATTATACATATTATGATTGTCTGTACCTTCTGACCATTGTTTTAAGCTGCAATGTGGCTAGGACCAAAGCAGCAGATTTGGGTGCTGACTCCACTCCTCTTTGCTTCTTAACATTGGGGAGCTATGTTTACCACCAACTCTAGGAAGCAGTGGGTCTATGCCTCCATCAAGCAATGTGTAGCCGAGAAACCTCTTTTTTTGTCTGTACTAGCAAAAGCTAAATTCACCACACAGTGCACTTCATGGCTTGGAGACATCTCTGTGCACTGTGGTGGGAATCTGCCATGCTGTAGGTCAAGTCCACATGCCCTGAACACACCATATTGTAGCTCAAGCCTCCATGCTGAAACATCTTTGGATTATGGCTTGACTGAGAGATACAACTAGGAAGCTGCTCTTCACTCCATTTTAGAATGCTTCTTTAAAGTTTCCACCTGTTTTAGGTGGAAAATATTGCTAAAACATTGTGGATCAAATGTAGCCAGAAATTTCTCTGGTCCTGCCCAGACCGAATGTGGGGATGAATCTTTCCTACCTATGGTCCCACAGTCACTTATAAAATCATCATTCAGAGGCTTAAATTAATTACAAACTGTATGGTTTATGGCTTTAGCTTATAGTAGCTAGCTCTTTCAACTCAATCCATTCCTATTTATCTATATGTTGCCACAAGGCTTTGGGACACTACCTGTTCTCTCATGTGTTGATTCACTTGGCATTGGCTCACAGCACCTGCCCTCCCCCTGCTTTTCTTCTCTATCTCTCTTGGATTTCACACCTGGCTCCATTCTGCCCTGCCATAGGCCAATGCAGCTTTATTTATTAACCAATGGGAGCAACACTTACTCACAGCATACAGAAAGATAGCCCAAAACAAAAGTTCATAAAGGAAATCCTCTGTCAAGAGTGTGGGTCAGTGGCCCTATCAAAATGATCGTGTGGATTGAACCTGTGTGTATGTCAAAATTGTGAAGAAAGGAGAGACACCACTGAGGAATAGGGTTAGTTAGCAAACATACATGTGGTTCTGGACATTTAACACTGCTGAATTCTGCAAATATGTAATATATTCTATAGTGAAAATACTTATGGAGTAAAGAAAAGAGTGGTTTAAGGTGATCTCCAAATTTCCTAAAATGATTTAATCTTTTAATTATGGAGAGTATGAATGAGCAGAACAAAGGAGGATGAGTGCAGTTAATAATCAGCATTCTTTACTGAACCATGATTAAGTACATATTTTGTTGACCTTAGGGCTCATTTTCAAAGTGGTCACTGTGGTTGGTGATAGAGATATTACTGAATGTGATTGTAGTGATTAAAATACCAAATTCACATATCCCAAGTCTTCCCATTGTTCACTTGTCATGTGAAGTATTTGCTAACTAAAAGTTTTAAATTATACAAAAGAAAATTGAAATGAAACAAAGTACACTTGGAAACACAATATTATGTTAACAATCTGCTTTTTAACTAGCATTATAAGAATCATGAAATATATTTATACTGGAGTTTGTAGTTTGCATGATGGTTTTGTACTTGCAATAAAAACTAGCATTTATTTCTAAGATTAATGGAATTGTTCCCAGAATGACTGTCCATATGTTAATGGAAAGATGTCTTTACATAAATTTAAGTAAAACAAAATAAATTGATAATTTGAATTTCTTTGACAAATGTGCACAGTGTGGGGTCCCTTGGGTCATTTTCTCTATAAATGTAGGTAAGGAGAGTTAAGGAAATGCTGTCGATCTGATGCCAGCTGTTAGCGGTGTGTCTTGCAGTCAGTTTTCAAAATATTGAAATCACATGGAAATTAAAGCACCGTGGGTGTAAGATTTTGAAAGTAATGAGTTTGGATATGTATAAGATGGATGTGGAAAACATTTTGACATCCTAAAATTCATCTCTGAACTGAAAGTGATCCTAAGCAATGGTCTAAAAAAGTCTGCATTTGAACTCTTCCCAGTTTAGACAATTAACTTTCATTTTTCACACAACAGTTTCGCATATACATCTTGTATATTAAAATTTTCTCCATTTTTGTATTAATAGCCAATACTTTTATATTCTGCTGTAATTCATTAAGATTTTTGTGTGTCATCTGAGACTGAAGACAGATTATTTTTCTCACACTCAATATTTTAAAATGTATTCATGTTCATTGTAAAAAATACGTGGAATGGTTTTCAACAGTTCTGTAACACATTACACCTATATTCCTCACGTGGATCTAGAAAAGGCTATTTGAAACCATACAGGTTTTGAGGTAGTACCTCAAGGTTCAACATGATTCACTATGGGGCAAGTTGCTATCACATTATAGTATCTGTTAGCTACTGTAAATATTCACCCATGACTTACAGTGACCTGAAAATAGAAGTTTGCATTCATGTGTACACATGATGTAAAAAAAAGCTCAAAGCCCCAGAATTGTAGGTTGAGCATTTATGTGTAAGCACAAGGGAAATATTGTAAACTGCATTTGAGGAAGCCATCAAAGCAGCAGTTAGGGCACTGCACTGCAACTTTGCACATTTTCTCAATTGCCATTCATCCAGGTTCAAGCCTTTGTCTTAACTCTGCTTTACAAAGGATTGCTGCAGACCATGGAAGCTTTTACGCTAAAAGTCTTTGTAACTGATTTTGTATGCAAGTTCTTTCTCTACCTTGAAAAAATGGGCAGCAGTACATGTATTTGAAGTAGCAGCTTCATAAGTGTTTTCCAGGCCATTACCATCAGCCACAGCGACTCCAGGTGAGCAGAGATTAGAGACAAAACATTCAAGCCCAGTGGTTTATTCCTATGCTTCTGTTGCATTCTGAACATCTTTATAAATTCTTATAATCTCCACATGGCTTGAAAATTGGAAGGTAGAAACAAGTATACAAGACTGTGGGTACTTGTTTTTCTTGAAGAAACTGGCACAATTCTGCATGCTGTGTTCCTGCCTCTCTTTGATGCTGTATGGGGGAGCTCATGGTCTGGGTCAGCATATCAACTATTCTTACCCTGTATAGCCCCAAGCAGAGAATGCAACACATGCCTTCTAACAAAACTTCCCCCAAATCTTCCTGAGTCCAGTGCTATCAAGACCATCCTTCTTGAAGTGAGTACATTTGTTTTCTTTTATATAATTGCTTTTCTCTTTCAACTGTTTCAGGGGATCTTGAATGGATATCTCCTGCTAAAAACATCCATAGTCATCTCTGGGTGTTTCCCAGCTGTGAGTCCCTATCTGCTCATGAGTCACTATTCTGTAGCATCCAGCCACTCTGTTCCCTGGATGGGAAATTTATCAGAAGCTGATATGATTAAAAACATAAACTGAAGCACCGTACATGGTTCTTGATTAATCCCTCATGACTGAGAATGGTATGTACATTGTGGACAACCATCACAGAAAAATATTGGGGGGGATATATAGTCTTTTGTGTTTAATTCATGTATGTGCTTTTAAGCCTCTTTATTTAGGCAAGTGCATAAAAACACTCAGTCAGATTCTGTTTACCCTACTTCATACAATGTGCTTGTCAATTTTTTGGTAACACATTGTAACTAACTAAGGGCAAATAAAAATATATTTGTAAAATTTAGAATTCTGAAAAAAATTACTATGATCATGATAAACTAACAAGAACAATTATGTTCAGGTTTTCTTGATATGTTTGGTGACTATCTTCTTAAATAAAACTTCTTGCTCTGATTTTGTTCTTGTGTCAGTATCTGTCCATCTTGAAAGCCACATCCAATTTATTGCTATGAAACATTATTTGACAGTGGAAACTGGAAGTGGTCAGGATTTCTTCCTTCCCCACCCCCTGAATGTAAAAGCAAAGAGCCTTTATTTTAAGCTCAAAAGCTTGGTCCCTCTGTCTCTCAGACACAGCAGTGAGAGCAGACTGCCCTGAGCTCAGGTGGGGCAGAGTTTTTATCATAGCAGAGGTTGAGGTAAGGAGATCTCCAGTGTCTAGGCCCCTGATTGGCTGAGAATTGTCTAAGGATATCTGTAAAACAAAAAATAGGTGTGTGCTAAACTTAAGGACATCTGGCCACCGTATCTAATGGTTGGAATATTTGGAATGTCAGGTGCTTCCTCGACCCTGGGTGGATCCCTGGGTTGTATCAGCTTAAAGTTTTCCTGGATCTGGATGTTGCCTACCAGTAAGCCCTTCACAGAAACTGTGTCTAGTCCCAGAAGCCTGTCATGGCTGCTGTATGGTCAAGTTTTTTGGGCCCTCCACATTCCCCCATTCACAAGTATCAATGATAGTACTCAGTCATGAGTCCTACCTGTCCTAAGAACCATTAGCTTTTTCTAGGTCAGCGACATCTGTATCTATTGCCATTTTTAAGGCCCTATAGTTCTGATCTTTGAGTACAACCAGATTGTGATCTTATACAATACCTCTTTGGTTCTGCGCAAAGAAGTTCAAGTGTCTTATCTTATTGCAGAACTGTTTCAGTTAATAAATTTATTTATAGACAACTCTGAACCTATTTTCCTGGTATGTCAAAGGTCATAATAGTTGGCCATCTTGCCTCTATACCAGGTAGTTTCCCTTTAACCCAGCATTTCAGCCTTTTCTGAACAGGAAACATGGGATGACATATTCTCTTCTGAAACTGCTTCGAACTGACATTGGGGCATTGTTGTCAGGGCCCCAAAATATTTGAAAGGCTGGTCAAAGGCTGGCCAATGGGTTATTTGTCAGAATCATGTGGCTATCTGACCCTGCAGATACAGGGAACAATCACATTGGCTGGGCTGGTCCTCTTCAGCTTTTAGCAAGTCCAGAGCAGTGTGTCAGCAACTGAAGCTTGGAGGTGTCTGCCAGCCAAGTCAAAATCTGTTGAGACGAATTTAAAGTAGGAACAGAAATTAAAATTTATGAACTTATTTGGAACCTTTAGCCCCACCTTTTTAGTTACTGGGAAGGGCAGGAGTCTCAAGACCAGGAGAGAGAAAAATATCATCCTTAGGAATAGACAAGTGGGGAAAATTTAAGCTGTACCTATCTGAAGTCCTTGTTACCTCTATGAAGTGGATCCAGGTTTTATGATTCTTTTAATCTTCTGAGGCCTACAGGAACTATCTTACAAAATGACATAATATTTTAGATACATTGGTATTACCAATCTGTACTGGCATCCATATCATAGACAAAGCAGGTGATGGGTATCTGTAAAATAGCAGAAGTGGACTCATAGCTTTGATTCCTAACAAGAACTACAGATTTGGAGTAAAAGCATGTGTATTTTCCTTCTTCCCAGAGAACCAGCTATAAATTGGAGAGAGAATTTTGGCCTGATGAGAAGCACTTCTAGATTTATAGATGACAACTGAAATAAGTCTAAAATGTTGAGCTTGTGACTATACAGTAAGTAGTCATTGCTCTACCAGCTTGTCAGAACTCTATTAAATGTTAAGTTCTAAACTGTTATATTATAGAATGGGAGAGCAATCTGAAACATCTTTTATAATCTAAATCATTTTTTGAGATCCCCAAAGCTTAGAAAATTTTATATCCTCAGATCTTTCTTAGACCCATATTTGAATCTTTATGACTTATTTAAAAATGAGCTAATAAGCCGGCTATATAGATCTGGTTGTCTGATGCTGTCAAGCTGACCAAGTTATAGCTAGCCTAGCCATCAGTACTATCAGAGATCTGAGAAGGATAAACTATATCTGAGTGCAGACCAAGCAACTTCCAATGCTATAAATGACAGGGACCAGTCCATACCCAGGTCTCCATAACATTGGAGGCACCAGTCAGAACAGCATCCATCGTCTTCCACTATCAGGCCCATAAGGCAGAGTTGTTTTCCTGTGGAATACGGACACAGAAGACTGACCTGCTTTGTCCAGGCAAAAGGGTACAATCAATTCCAGTGTCCTGCTGCTTGTCCACAGGTCCTAGTGGTAGGCATTGCATTGGGGCATTGTGCCTTGTGGTCAGTAATCCAAGCAGAGACATTGTGGTGCCTTGTACATAATCTCCTTTGGAGACCTTGGGTCACTACTAGGATCTGGAGGTCTGTCTAATATAATAAGCTTTTAGATCAACATTCTAAATGTCATTTTCTGCAGATCTCTGAAGTATGAGAGCTGTCCAGGTATATCTGAATAGATAAACTCTGTTTCTAGCTACTTATTTTAAGCTCAACCCTTAAAACATGCAAGAGACTGAGTAAAGCTTATCCCTGTAATTAATTACTAAGTACTTAGCCTGACTAAAATTAAAAAACTTGATTACTTATTACTGACTATTTACTTATGTTCTCTAACAATCTACAATAAGGAGCCTTAAAAACAATGATTTTAAATTGAAACACTTCTTCTGGTATCAAATACAGGTTCAGTAAAGAAACCAAAACAAAATATTCATAAAAATATATATGATTCAGTTTATCTAAATAGCTTAAACTTAACAAATTTAGCAAAGGCAAGGAGACTTGACAACATTCTGAAGCCTCACTGTTTCTCAACTTTTTTAATGCTATTTCATAACTGCAATTTTGCCATTGTTGAATATCAATGCAAACGTCTGACATATGAGTGGTCCTAGGCTACCCCTGTAAAAAGGTTTTTCAACCCCAAAAGTGTTGAGACTCATGGAGTCATATGCTGTTTCAAGTCCTTTGCCAGACTGCTTAGGTTATTGTCTTGCTGCGTCACAAGAAATGAATATCCCAGTTTCTGGTATTTGGTGCTTATTGTTGTGACTATAATTTTAGCCTTTTATTTTAAGTCCAAATATTAACAACATAGAGCATTTTATAAACTGAAAATGTCCCACAGCCTTATAAATTTAAGTATTTTAAAAACTGTTCTCAAAAAGGTTAAGATCTCTCAAATGTCTTTCTGCAATATCAAAAGTAAAATACTTCTTTTTACTTTAAGAGGGAGAAAAAATGGCATCATCATAATCTATATAAAGCAAAACCAAGCTCCATAGTGCAAACAATCTCAAAGTTTAATATCTGGGATTCATTCATGATTCTTTTGGTTCTTTTACTTAGAGGCTTGGTTGATTTCTTTGGCCTTACCTTTGGCAGCATATACATAGCCTGTTCCATTTCATTATGACTGGTAGTTCTCATGATCCTCACCTGGCACTGACATTTCTAAAACTGCTAAAGTCCACCACTGCAGCTGGACTCTCTTTGGAACTCCAGTTCTGACATACATTTGTAAGCCTCAGCTGTTTCCAATGATCCCTTCAAGTCTTTAAAACATTTATCTTATGTAATAAGTAAATGGCAATGAATAAATCTTAAATTACAAAGTTTAGCTGCCAGAGCAAGCATTGAGGTGCAGCTTTAATATTTACCAAATACCTTATTTATTAAACATATGCAGCCATCTATTTAAATTCTTTAGAAACTTGCTGTTGAATACTTGGTAAAGAAATAAGTACTTAGATGTAAATTTTTTAAGTTAACTTTTGTTAACCTGAATAGATCTTTATAACCATAGTGAAAGATGGCTGCCAGCCATGTGACTGACCATGAGGTCACCAGCCAAGATGGAGGAAGGCCATGTGGTTGATGCTTAAAGCATATTTTTGTAAACAATAATTATTTGCACACATATACACAGTTGGATCCAAGTTATTTACACATACATACAGTTAAAGCTAGCTTACACTCATGCATATAGTTAAACCCAACTCATAAACATGTCTATATATACTTAACATAACAGTTTGCAGAATCATGAGCTAATTTTAAAATGAAAACCAACCAGAATTAACTTTTAAATTCAGAATTTGCAGGTATAGGAAACCATAATGAACATAGTTCACATTCCCTCTGACTTTTTACAACCTTCCATAAGACCCATTCCTACCTTCTATAACCTCCCATGTACCCTCAGTCCAGATATTCATTTTAGACAATTTTTTCTTTCTTTTCTTAACATAGAAACTTTTACCAAATTCTTTCTTGTGATTCCCTCAGTAGTTTAGAATATACTGTAAGCTACAATATTTTAAACAAGAACAGAAATACATGTATATACCATAACAAGAATAACTCTAAATTTGCATCAGCACTGTACCAGAGACAAGAAACTGTTGGTTAGCCTTTTAACATAGCTGTGGTAGCTTAGCAACCATAGGCAGTGACGTTCAGTTCCACTTAGAACCAAACCTTGATCAGGTTTTACCCCAGGGCAGGTCTTAGAAGCCCCACCCATCAGCATGGGAGATGGAAGAGGACCACACACAGCATGGAGAAAAAAGATTGTTATTAAACTCAGATTATTAAGTACATGAGAGTGGCTGGGCCCTCGGACCTGTAGCCCACTCCTCCACTGTGACCCTGGAAGGGCAGTTCTTCACCAGCCCCTGCCTGGCTCAGGCACGCTCTGAGCTCCTTGAGCTCTGCCCCCTCACTGGCTCCTGCCTGCCCTGTACCACAAAGCCTCTACCCTGAGGCTTCCTGCACAGGGCCTGTCCTCAAGCCTGCTAGATGTTCAGGCCACATAGAATCCTCTTGGCTGCTGCCTATGCCATGCTGTACCATAAAAATGAGCCAATGCCTGGGCTGGCCAGCTGCCAGCCAGAGAGAAAGGAGGCAATGAGGCAGGAATATTCTTAGTCTGTCCCATCTCAACCAAAGGGATCCTCCATGCCTTGATGTTGTCCATCTGGCCACAAAGGCTGTCCATGCACTTCCATTAGGAGTCAAAACACACATACAAGCCCAGGCATAAAACATCCATACATGTGGCCACATTTCTCATACAGTCACACATTCATATAGGTAAGACATCCCAACAGAAAGGCAAACAAAACTTTTTAGAACACTCAAGACAACAAAATAGCTCTCCTGGCACTCTGAGACAAAACCAAAACCAAAAAGACAACAGCCTCATGCTGGTCCCATGGGAACAACCATATCATTTATATAAATCAAATACCTAGAGGTACTTACAAATTTTGGACACTTACAAAGTGATATCCAAATGTCCCAAAGGCCCACTCACAAAAGGATATTCCAAAAGCCCATTTACCAAAGGATATCCAAATGAAACCAAATCAAAGTAAATACAGAAAACACAAAAGTAGACACAGGTAAACACAGACACATAGAAAACATACATACCAGCTGGCCCTCTTCAGGCTCTATGGGCCGCTAGTCCCAGTAGGCTTGGGGGTTCCGGGAGGAGGCCTCAGATGGTATGCCCAGGGACCCACAAAAGACCACCACAGAGACCAAATCCCACATATAAAAGCAAAAAGCCTTTATTTCCAGGTCCTTCTGTCTGTCCGACACAGCAGTGAGAGCAGAGAGCCATGTTTTCTAAAGCAATGAAGTCATATAGAAAATTTATGAGCTGATTTCTGATTTTGACACTTCTTCAAATTCCCTCTATTTACTTTTAATATATTAATGCCTTTTGGGAACTCCACATTCAGTGATTAAAAACCAATAGTAGAAAGGAAGGTGAATAAAGAATACATTTCTAGAATACAATCAAGAGAACAAAACTAAGTTAAAAGTTATCAGAGAGATTGTGTTTAATGAAGGAACAGGAATTTCCCAAATGCAGACAAAGATATGGACATTCTAACAGGAGAGGTGTTTGGAGTCTAGAGAGATATGACCAGAGAAGAAACCCTGTCCCTCATCTGGTAGTCAGATAATGGGAAATACATTGCTAATAAAACAATTAACAAGATATAAAGGAAAATGACATCACTCTGCAAGTGAAAACACAACAGAGGGATGTCAGGACTCTCATTAGCTTCTTCTTAGCAGCCATGGAAAGATGTGGTTCAACACTTAAGGAGGGCACTGCTTTAATCCAAGCACTGGCAAGTCAGAGACAGGTGGATCTCTGTACATTCAAGGACAGCTTGTTCTCAGAAGAAAAGTGGATGGCAGCTAGGGATACATGGAGAGACTCTGTCTCAAAATAAATGAGTTATTAAAAAAAAAGATATGGAAACAACTTAGAGCCAAGATTTCTGCATTAAGAGAAGCCATTTGTAAAACTGAAGGAGAACTAAGATCAAGGATTATAAAATTTGCAGTGAAAACAGGTGTCTTAGCAGATCTCAGTAAAATCCTCTGAATTATTAGGAAACATCTTGAAATTTCTGTTCTAAAAAAGTGAAACATATATAAGTAGATAAATTCCTATATACATATGACCTGATATGAATAATCCAAAAGGTATAAGCAATTATAGAAGACTGGAGAAGCATCATGAAAATGGTCCTTACACAAGAATCTCAGGACTGGATGGGTCCTTTGCTGACTTCTCTCAAACCTTTAAAGAGCTGACACCAATGTTTTGAAGAGTGTCCAAAAAACCAGAGAGAAAAGAAATTCAGCAAAACTCACTCACTGAATCAGTCATCATCCTGATCATGTGTTCAATTCTTGTGGCCTTCATGTGAATGGAGAGAACAGTTGTCCCGTAACCTCCAAACTCAATAAGAAAAGCACCTCCTCAAAACAAAGAAATAAATGTAATAAGAATATAAACAGCAAAAGAGAATAAAATCCTTGTTAAGAAAATATTTGAAAACATTAGTGTATAAATCATGAAAAGAAATGAAAAACAAAATTCACTGTGTCCCAGGAATTATAGAATTACTTAATATATTAATGATTAGCACAGAGAGATCTTGGTAGAAGAAACACAAATTGTTAAAAGAAAAAAGAAACATAGTGTTTATATCTATCTGTATCAATTAAATGCAAGGTAAAAATATTTGCTATTACCCATCCCCCAGTCAAAGGTTGTCATCAGGAAGACAAATATCCCTGTCTGTGCATGCTCTTTCTCATTTTATTGTAGTTAGAGTTTTCCTGCCTGGCCCACAGTCAGGGCAAATCTCTCTCACCCGCCAGTCCCAAGCCACTCAAACCCAATCAAGTAAACACAGAGACTTATATTGGTTACAAACTGTATGGCTGTGGCAGGCTTCTTGCTAACTGTTCTTACAGCTTAAATTAATCCATTTCTATAAATCTATACCTTGCCACGTAGCTTGTGGCTTACCAGTACTTTACATCTTCCTTATCCTGATGGTGGCTGGCAGTGTCTCTCCTCCCAGCTTCCTGTTCTCTCAATTTTCCTCTCTGTTAGTCCCGCCTATACTTCCTGCCTGGCCACTGCCAATCAGTGATTTATTCATTGACCAATCAGCAACACATTTGACATACAGACCATCCCACATCACTTCCCCTTTTCTTTTCTTAAAAAGGAAGGTTTTAACCTTTACACATCTCCAAAGTCAGCTTGGTATATTTGGGAATTTGGGCGTAGCTTCTCTTACTACTTCCTGCTGGAGGGGGGCGCTGTATCTTCTGGGGAAACAAAGAAAATTTTAGGATCATGGAGTAGTCCGTGAGGCTGTATCATCTGAGCCAGTTGTCTTGAAACAGTTCTGGATGTTGGATCATCTGGGCCATGGTGTCATCGGAGACCTTTCAGGGGGTCTTGGCTGGTCAAACCTGATGTATCTTACTCTGGAACAAATCCATAACCTCTTGCTTTCTGTGGAAACAAAAGCAGAGTCTCCTTTCCAAAGTAACATATCCTTATATCCAAATTTTGAAGTCAAGGTACCTTTAAAATATGCATATTGGTATAACTCAGCTTCCTTTACAATCAAATATCTCTCTGTAGTTAAGAATCCCAAAGACAACACAATCCAGATTCTCTGTGTGATATCCATCTTTACGGGGCTTATTTTTTATATTAATTTTACTGTCTCTTTAAAGACTTTATTTTTTAAAACCATGTATTTGTTTCTGTAACTGTATATATCACCTTTTTTTGTCTCTTTTAAGCCTACGTATATTTTACCCACATTTTAAACTATTACATCTGAATCTGTCTTATTGTGAATCTATTGCTTTAAGCTGCAGCAGCTGTGGCTGCTGGCTCCGCCCACCTCAGCTTCCCAGCATGGCGGCTATATGCTTACCGCCAGCTCTGGGAGCCATCGTGGGTCTATGCTTTTATCCAAGCAGCGTGTAGCCCAGAAACCTCTTTTTTTGTTGTGTACTAGCAAAGGCTAAATCCACAATGCAGCTTAATGTGCCATTTGCAGAGGCCTCATTCCCGCCATATGGTGGCAGGTCGAGCACGCATGCTAGGAACCCGCCAGTAGCTCAAACCGGCAGCTGCCGCTCATTTGAGAGAGACAATTAGGAACTGTTTTTAGCTTCGTTTTAGAATCTTTTTTTTCAGGTTTTAGGTGGAAACTCTTGCCCCACGTTGGGCGCCATTTGTAGCTAGAGTTTTCCTGCCTGGCCCACAGTCAGGGCAAATCTCTCTCACCCGCCAGTCCCAAGCCGCTCAAACCCAATCAAGTAAACACAGAGACTTATATTGGTTACAAACTGTATGGCCGTGGCAGGCTTCTTGCTAACTGTTCTTACAGCTTAAATTAATCCATTTCTATAAATCTATACCTTGCCACGTAGCTTGTGGCTTACCGGTACTTTACATCTTCCTTATCCTGATGGTGGCTGGCAGTGTCTCTCCTCCCAGCTTCCTGTTCTCTCAATTTTCCTCTCTGTTAGTCCCGCCTATACTTCCTGCCTGGCCACTGCCAATCAGTGATTTATTCATTGACCAATCAGCAACACATTTGACATACAGACCACCCCACATCATTTTATCTCAAATCAAATACTGTTATTGATGGTTTTGTGGATTTGGAAATGTGGGAAGAAATGGAGAGAACTCTGATGTGGTCATCATCTGTAGTTTTTAACAGATTTGGGCAGCAATGGTGTATCTGACAGCTACCGACATGGTAGAGTTTGCCTATCACAGTATCTGCTGCTGAGGCTGTCTTTTGTCAGGAGCTTTGAGAACCTCCAGTGTTTCTTCTATACTTACTCTTTTGACTTTTTTCCTGTGACCAATAACACTCTGAATAAACCACACCTTACTACAAAATACAACTACCCATTGGCAATGAGATATGGGCATGTACACAGTGTCAGACTGTGATTGAACAGAGGACACAATAACATTCAGTGTGGATTATTGCCATTTTCTTATGATCCATGACATCTTTATCATTCATTTGTCTCATTTCATTTCTCTTTACTAACTTAAGTGATGTAGTCTCTTGAGGATAACAAAGAGGAAATAGCTAAATCTGTTTCTCTGGTGGAAAAAAGGATGCAATGGGACTTCCACAGAGGACTGCCAGTCCTTCATATGTCATAACTCAATATTTCTTTCTCACTCTCTGTGGATCTTGTCTTCTTCCCATGATGCAGAATTTTCTGATCATTATTTACAGTATTCCCTTAAAAGATGGGAGCAATAAGTTTGTAATTATTCTTGATCCCTGTTACTTGTAGCAAACATCTCTCAGGAAGGGTCTTTGATGCTGGAGTCTGTATGTCCTTTGCTATGACAGGTGAAAAGATAGTTGCCGTTTTGAGGAGAGGCGAGGGTACAGAATCACAGATGCATATCTGTGGCATTTTAAATCACCAGACCTAGTAATTGAGTCAACATCAGGGAGAAAACAATCCTGTTAGAAAGTTAGTGATTTTTTTTTCTGAGGCAAGGTTTCTCTGTTTAACAGTTGTAGCTGTTCTGGAACTAACTCTGTAGACCAGGCTGGCCTCAAACTCACAGATATCCAGAGATGGCCTCTGCATCCCAAAGGCTGGGATGAAAGGTGTGAGGTTTTTTTTTAAACCACCAGCACCCAGCTAGTGAGTTTTTTTTAACAGCTGTCCGCTAATGAGAGCTTATGGATGAAAGGTGAAGCCAACATCTGTTAAGTGATCACATGAGGAAAATAAGACTTGAGATTAAAGTTGGTTGGTGACAGCACCACAGACTAAGCAGAGACATTCATGATGAAAGGGTTCAGGCAGCAAAGAATATGAGTTCCTATATCTACCCCAAACCCGAGTCTCCTGACTGAATGAAATCTTCAGACATAGACATGGCTTAACTCAAGTGAGAATTAAACTGTATTTTCAGGGTATCAGAATTGTTTAATAATCAGTCTATTACTGACAACTCACTTCCAGAATCCTAGACAGGATTGAGAGTTTTCATCATGGCATTGGTAATCTGTCAATGTCTGTATTCAAGTGAGTTATGCATATACAGGAAGCATCTAGGTCTGTGTAAAAGTGTGAGTTTCTGGAAACTGTCTCAGAGGACTTTCTCTAACTGTGCAGTGGAGGCAGGTGAATGAGATGCTAATATTAGGTCATTAGATCATCTCCTCTGTAAGCCTGGTGAGGACCATTAGGGACAGCTAACACAGACACTGAGAAGTTATAGCAGAGCTTGTCAGGGGAGCCACATCCTGTTTTCACCATTGTAAAATGTTCTTTGTTGACAGTGAAGAGTATGTGAATGAGTCCAGGTAAAAGAGGACTCTACCTCTGCTCTGTACTGCTTGTAAATTAATCCTGATCTAAGCACTATGGTTTGGCAAGTATATGAATAAAAATTGATCTGAAAAACTGTATCAAGTGTTATATGCATGGCTTCATGTCATAAATGTGCCAGATTTTGTACACAATCTGTTATAAAAATCATTCTACAAATTTGTTTCAATGCTTAGCTCAGCTATGTATTGGTTCTTAAGGTCATCTTATGAAATAATGTGTTCTTTCCTTCAACCATACCTTAACTAGTATGTGGTTGGCATCTGATAAACAAATAGGTCATAAGATCACCTCAGGTGTGTGGTTCATTACACAGATACATCATTTTGCAGGTCTTTGACATACTGGGCTTTTCAAGGTTTGTAATTCTTGATCAAAAATACCTCAGTACTCATTGTTACGTGATAATTACCTATACTATTCACATTCTCAAACAAATCCATACTTCCAAGAGAAGAAATAATAAAATTCTTGCTATGAAGGATATAATAAGGAAGTACAAAAGGAGAAGTAAATATGCCACTTCTATGTTTGAAAAACCCAGTAAAATAGCTATCATTTATGGAACCTCTGGAATGACTGTATACTAACCCCATCACCATCCAATCAGTTCCATTCTCCAAATACCCTCAAACAAGCTGTATTTCAAAAATACTAAACTACAGTAGTATAAACTCAATTTCCTGCATTGAGTGATAACATGTTAAGTATATCTGCTCATAGCCTTCAAAGAGTGAACATATTATATGTTGTTCTTCTTACATATCTTGATCTCTATACTGCAAGTCTATTCTTAAGTCTCAGTAAATCCCTTGATCTTAATTCCATTGGGACTATGTTGAAGGGCAAAGGTTGGGATTTAGGTAACCTGGTACAAGTAACCCATGCAGAGTCCTGAAGCTCCTGTAGAAGGTACTAACCAAATGACACACAATTTAAATTGAAACATTGCAATTTGTTTGTGTTTCAGTAAATGGGATGTGTGGTGATATTTTATTTGTACTGACATGTGATACTTTATTTGTATGTTAATAAATAAAGTTTGTCTGGAGATCAGAGGTCATAGTCAGCCATAATGGGAAGTCAGGTGGTGGTGGTAGCCCACGCCCTTAATCCAATCACATGGCAGCCAGTCTCTGTGTGTTCAAGGACACAGCCAAGCGTGGTGACACATGCCTTTAATCCCAGTACCAACCATAGAGATATGGAGGTCTGTATAGACAGGGAGTGATGAGAATGTGATGTGGCTGGGCTTAGAGCCAATAAGAAGGCAGAACAGGAAAGCAATAAAGGCACAGGTTACATAAGAAGAGGTTCTCTTGGGAAGCTACGGAAATGTGGTGAGCTAAGGTTAGTTGGCGGCTCTTTCTCTTATCTCTACGGCTTGCAATCCTCTATTTGGCTCTGTGTTTCTTATTTGATAAGACTAGAAATTCATCTACAGGGATGCATATTTGTTAAGTATTAAACATGTGATGTCTGTCTGCATTATGACAACCACATAATTTCTGTTTCTGTTGTTTTATCTTGTATTAATTTATTTACAGAATCATAATATACTATTAGAAACCTAATCAGAATTTTAAATGAATGCATAAGTATATAAAAGGGTAATTTATAACATGATAAATATGGCATCCCTTTTACAATCAACTTTTCAGTTACCAGTATGTATCTCTGGGGATTGAGTGGACAAACCAGGATTGTTCTTGTCAATGAACTTTCTGACCTAACTCCTTGACCCCTGCATGGAGTCCCTATATTAGAAAGGAGTACTACAGTGCCAGAGCTGCTTTTCTTTGCTTAAAGTCAAGATCTCACGACAATTTGCTGCTGCTGTTGCCTGCACTGTGGCTGTATAACACTGGGCCTTTCAACATTCAAACAAGCACCAGGGAGGTGATTTTTGGGTGCTGTTTTTCCCTGCATAAACATAGATGAACTCTGAAAAATGGATATTCATTTGTCAGAGATTTGTCCTGACTGTGGGCCAGGCAGGAAAACTCTAGCTACAAATGGCGTCCAACGTGGGGGCAAGAGTTTCCACCTAAAAACTGAGAAAAAAGATTCTAAAACGAGGCTAAAAACAGTTCCTAGTTGTTTCTCTCAAGTTAGTGGCAGCCTGCGTGTTTGAGCTACTATGGCGGGTTCCTGGCATGTGCGCTCGACTTGCAGTATGGCGGGAATGAGGCCTCTTCAAGTGGCACATTAAACTGTGTGGTGGATTTAGCCTTTGCTAGTACCAAAAAAAAAAAAAAGAGAGGTTTCTGGGCTACACGCTGCTTTGATAGAAGCATAGACCCACTATTTCTGAGAGTTGATGGCTCCCAGAGCTGGCGGAAAACATATGACCGCCATGTTGGGAAGCTGAAGTGGGCGGAGTTTTTAGCTTCATCCTTGAACCAAATTAGCCACTGAAGCCTTTGACTGGGTTCAAGAACAGCTTGTGCCAGCTCCCGCCAATCCTGTGGTACAATCCTATTATATGTTGACCAAGAGTTTAACATTTGCTTTACATATGGGGAATGCATGCCATAAGATACTATTGCCTCCTTAAACCTTCGTAAATCTAACATTTCAATTGGAGCCCAAATATTTTGTGTAGTCATTTGATCAGGCAACTGCAGTACAGTTACTGGACAAACTAAGGGTGACTGTGTGAAAACAGGCTTTCTTTCTGTAACCCTATGATCCAATCTTGAAGCAACTTCACTGTTAGTTTCTTCTGTCTGAGTTTTTACAGGTTTATCAAGTTTTCCTAAAGCTGTCACCCTGGCACTTAAATTGACTATCTTTTTAAATAGTAAAATGAGGATAAGCATAGTAATAAAATGCATAATTCAATCAACATTAATCTTCTCATATAGCTGTTCCATTGTCAGACTGCTTAAAATTGCAAACAAAGCCCAATTTTCTTCCAATGAACACAGAAAACCCATTTTTTTAATGTTGAAAAAGTTTCTCTTTTAAATAGTTTCCTTTAAAATATCTGATATGTTAAGTGACTTACCAAGTCCTCGTAGAACAGTACCAATCCGAGGGAATTTCAAAACAGCCACCTAGTGTCCGAGGTGTGAAATCAGAGAGAGAGTGAGAGAAAGAGAAAGAGAGAGAGAGAGAGAGAGAGAGAGAGAGAGAGAGAGAGAGAAAGAGAGAGAGAGAGAACAAGCAAGAACTGTAGCCGCAAGTTCTGCCTAAGAGCTTGAATCCAGCCACGTGTTCCCACTTGAGCCTAGTCAAGCCTTGGCTCTGGCTACCTTAAGCTCCAACCACGTGCATTGGCTTTACAGGCAGGGGCCCTGTTCGACAGGGCAGGCCTGAGTTGTCTGTAGCACCAGCTTTAAGCAAGTAGCTCAAAGTTAGTCTGGCCTGAGGCCAAGCCGACCTGGGCCCGGCTGGGCTAGGGAGCCGGCCGCCCTGGCGGGAAAATGGACCTGCCTGCTGCCCTGGTGGGAAACCGGACCTGCTGGCTGCAATTGTGGGAAAATACCACCACAATCTTGGGTCCCCTTTTCTCCAGTCTCTGCTGGCAGCATGTCAGGAATCTTATATGCCATCCTCGGCACAATATAAAGTGTCTAAGTTATAAAGCCACTCTTTGAAATAAATCTTTATCCTAAAGCCTAACAAGTTAAAGTAGCACAGTGAGAGACTAACTATGCATTGGAAGACTGGCTTTCACACAGTGCATGCTGCCTGTTCCTAACATTTTCAGGCACAGCTTCATCCTTAGCAAGCAGGATCTGAAAGCATAGTAGAAGGTGAGGTGGCCATGGTAGTAATATTATTTACATGGACTGTATCTGGAATCCTGGGAAATTCTTCTCTCCTCTACCATTTTCTGTTTCTTCACCACACTGGGTGCAGGTTAAGGTCCACAGACTGGATCTGGCAGCACTTGTTTGCAGCCAACTTGTTAACTCCCCTGTGTAGAGGAGTGCCACAGACAATGGCTGCTTGTGACTGGAAAAACTTCCTTGATAATATTGTGTGCAAACTGCTCTTCTATCTTCACAGAGTACAGAGGGGTGTGTACATCAGTAGTACCAGTATGCTGAGTGTTTGCCAGGCCGTTGCCATCAGCCCTAAGGGCAACAGATGGACAAAGCTTAACATCAAGTCTTACAGTTACATTGCTTAAAGTGTATGCCTGAATTGGATTCTGTCCCTCATCATAAACAACCATTTTCCTATGAACATGACTGCAACATGGAGATATAAATATATGACAAGGCTAAAAGTGTTTGGGTACTGTTCTTCTCTTTGTCATAATAAGATCTTTGACAACCTCTATGCAGTATTACTCTCCAGTACCTATGTCTCATTCAGTAAGGTGACATTATGGTCCAGTGGTTCCAAGGTTTTCATCCTCTACAGACAAAGGAAGAGAATGAGCACATTCATGGGAGCGATTTCTTCAGATCCTTGCCTGAATCTAGAGCCACAAAGACCATTCTGCTAATGGTGAGCACTTTTGTCTACTCTTGTACACTCTCCTGACTCTTGCAAGCTAATTTAACTCTTTGATATGATCTACAGTTTCTCGTGGTCAACATGGTTGCACTATCCTCTGACTGTTTTCCAGCTGTCAGTCTCTTTCTTCAACTGAATGATGAACCCCATGAAAATCCACTCTCCTTTGCTTGTGCAAAGGATAGAAGTACGTAATAATCATATGGAAAAAAGTAAATTATGTGTTTTTTATTAATGTACAGTAGGGTCTACAATCACCAGTACATTTGCAGTAAAGTAGTGAAACTGTCACATCAGAAATGTGGTTGTGATGTGCCACAGACACACGTACATAATTTTATGCTACATTATATGTATATTTGAATATCTCACATTATTTTTGACTACGAAGGACTAGTATGTTTTTTCATAAAATTTAAGTACTCTAACACAACAATGAATCATATTTGTAGTGCAGATTATTTTGTATAATAGCTGTGTTGCCATTCTACTTGTTATACTAGTAAATATTCATTGAATAAGAATGCCTTTACCAGATTGATCTTAGATACTTCTCTTGCAAAGAAATTAATTGAATGGCCTCACATGCTTTTTTATTCACTTTCTACTTATAAACAGAGAATATTTACAAATTTGATAGTATTTATCTCTGAAAGAATAATCACTCATTTTAATACAATAATGTGAATGCTTCAGAACTTAAAATGAACTATTTACCACTATGAACTATGTGTTATTTACTTCTTATTCTTGTAATCATTGCTTCTGTAAAACCAATTTGTATTATAAAACATTTCATCTTCTTTATATTGGTGTAGACTTTCTAGATCTTAGAATTAACCCTCAAAATTTTAGAGTAATTTTGAAAAGTAGAAACATATGGGGTCCTTGATCTGAAAGGAGAAGTGGATTCATTCCTTCACCACTCACTCCATAGTTACCTCCAAATGATAATCACTTTCAAATGAATACTTAGATTTTTCCAAGAGAGTATCACTAGGGAAACTGACTTCTCTTAAGGGTAGGCCACAAGTCCAGTACTAGATGGCCCAAAGAAAATTAACTCAAAGTCACCTTTGAAGGTTCCTTATTTCACTGTTTTGTGTCAGGTCTTTCTTATTATTTTAAATTTATATCTCTGTGTTATTATAATTTACTTTTAATTTCATGTTTTGCTTTTATTTCCTCTATCTATCTATCTATCTATCTATCTATCTATCTATCTATCTATCTATAGCTATCTATCTTGGTCATACAGGTCTTCTGCACAAATATTGTAGCTTCTTGTTTTATGCTTTTATTTTTGGAGTCCTGAATGTGTGAAAAAATAGGTCTGTGTGACTATATGTTTCTTGTTCCTTTTCTTGAGATCTTTTCCATCTGTCTGCTGATTTTGAAATATTCCAATTCTTTTTGGACTTATTTTATTATTATTCCTCAGAAGCTTGTTTGTTTCCTAATAGGACATAAGTGGTGGATCAGGTAGGAGGTAAATTTGGGAGAAAGAGAAACTAGGTGGAGTAAAGGGAGGAAAAAGCAAAATCAGAACATTTCATATAAATAAAATCCATAATTTTTAATTTCCAGATTTTCCTCAGTTAGGGATTTCTTTATTGATTCTATTTCCTCTTTCATGCCTTGAACTATTTTACTCATTTACTTCCAATGGAAGGGATTTCTTCCAATCCAAAGATTCAGGTAGGTTAACTGCAGCTCTTCAATTCTGCCTTTTTTACTCCACATCCAACCTCTGCTGTCATCCCATCTCTGTAACAGATCACCTAGTGAGGCCTTCCTTCTCTGATGTACCCTTGTTCAGTGAATCATGAAGATCCATTCTTCAAACCTTCCTCATCACATACACTGTTATCTCAACCTACAGTGCCAATAGGACTCTTCTCAGTCTCTACACTCATTCCCTGGGAACTAAGCAGATCGTGGTGGAGCAATTTGTCTCCTCCTGTCTCTGGAATCATCCAGACACTCACCAAGCTCATCTCCATTTCTAAGTGTCATCTCACAATAACTAGAAACATATTTTACCCTGAAGCCCCAGGGACCAAAATTATCATGATCCTAGACAAAGTTCGTACCAGGTAACATGCAGCCAAAATATACTCCAAACAATGGCAGAAGGCAAAAGAAATAAAAAAAAAAGAAAGACACAGAATCCACAAAATAAAGACTAGTCCAGATATCAACACCTAGAATTATAATCATATCAAACCTAGATGCCTAGACATCAATGTAAAAATATAAACAATAACAATAACAACCAGAATTCTATGTCTTCATTAGAGACCCATAATACTACTGCAGTAGCCCCTGAGTATTGCAACATAGTTGAAGCACATGATAAAGATGTTAACATACCATTTATGAATATGATAGATGTCTTTAAAGATGAAATGAGTAAATCTCTCAAAGAAATCTACAAAAACACAAATAAACAAAGGAAGAAAATGAATAAAACAGTTCAACATGGGAAAGTGGAAAAAATCAGTAAAGAAATCTCTAACTGAGGAAAATCTGTAAATTAAAAATGTAGGAACTCAAACAGGAACCTCAGATTCAAGTCTCACCAACAGAATATAAACCATGGAAATGGGAAACTCAGACACTGAAGAAAATAAAAAAAATAGACCCCTTCGTAAAGAAATATAAAATCTGAAAAACTCCTGGCACAAGGCATTCAGGAAATCTAGCATATTATGGAAAGACCAAATCTAAGAATAATTGGAATAGTAGAAGAAATCAGGTAAAAGGCATAGAAAATATTTAAACAAAACCATACCAGGACATTTCCCTAACCTAAAGAAGGAGGAGGCTAAAATGGTGCAAGAAGTAAGCACAACACAAAGTAGACTGGACTAGAAGGAAAATTTGGTACAGAAAAATCAAAACGGTGAATGTATGAAACAAATAATTGAAAGCTGAATTTGAAAATTAAACTATTAATCACTTAACCAATTAACACATGAAGGCAGAGCGTAATACTTGACTTCTCTGTGGAGTCTTTAAAAGTCAGAAAGTCATGGGCAAATGGTATACAGACTCTAAGAGATCTTTGATACTAACCCAGGCTACCATACCCAGCAAAATTTTCAGTTACCATAGTTGGTAAAAAATCAGACATTCGATGATAAATCTAAATAACTGTCTACAAATATTGCCCTAAAGAAGGCACTATACAAATAATATAACCTAAAGTGGTTCCCATACCCTAGAAAAAAAAACAGGGAATAAATGATTCTGGATGAACAAATCAAAAGAATAAAAACACTCACACCAACACTGACACACACACACACACACACACACACACACACACACACACACACACACACACATGTCCAGCACTACTAACACAAATACCACAATAATAACAACAACAACAAAATAAGAGGAATGAATAATCACTTGCATTAATGTTCATCAATCTCAATTATTGCAATTCCACAATAAAAATACACACACTGATAGAATGGATGTGAAAACAGAATCCATTCCTCTTCTGCATGCAAGAGAAATGCATTTACATCATGGATAGACATCATTGCATGGAAAAAGACCAGAAATATATATTACAACCAAATGTATCTAGAAATCATGCTAGTGTAGCCATTTTAATATCTGATAAAATATACTTCAAAGCAAAATTAAATGTGAAGAAATAGGAAAGGACACTAGACAGTCATCAAAAGTAATACTCTATGTAGATGACATTACAATTCTTAACATCTATGCATTAAAATTAAGGACACACAATTACATAAATAAAACAATCTACATCTTAAATGACATATTGACCCTCAAACATTTAGGAAGACTCAATGTCCCACTCTCATCAGTGGTCCTGCAATGCAGAGTACAATTAAGTAGAAAAGTGCTGACTTGCTGATAGTAAAAAACAAATGGGCCTAAGAGTGACTTTCAAAACATTTCACTCAAACATGCACAAAAAATATAATACCTTTTTTGCAGCAGCTCATTTAACTTTCTCCAAAATTGACCACATACTCAGATACAAAGCAAGTCTCAATAGATACAAGAAAAAATGAAATAGCACCATGCATCCACTCTGAAAACCATGCTTATATCAGGAATCAACAAAAAAGGAAACAGGAGAAACTTTGCAAACCCATGGAAAATAAAGGACTCATCACTAAATGAAAAATAGCTTAAGACATAAATTAAAGAATTTCTAAAGTTGAATGAAAATGAATACAAAGCACACCAATATTGAGCACAGGAAAGAGTGAAGAGCGTTCTGAGAGGAGAGTTCATAGCACTAAATGTCTACATGAAAAAAGGAGAGATATCTCATACTACTAACAAAACAGCACACATGAAATCTGGAGAAAAAAGAAATCATACCCAAAATTAGACAGCAAGAAATAACTGAACTCACAGCTTAAATCCATAAATAGAAACAAAAACAAATATATATCTCAAAATCAATGAAACAGAAGATGTTTCCTTGACAAAAATCAATGAAATTGAAGTACCCTTGTCCAAACTAATTAAATAAGGTGAGAAAATAATCCCAAATTAGAAAAAATAAAAAGGAAAAGATGACATAAAAACAGACACCAAGGGTATCCAGAGAATCAAAAGGACATATTTTAAATACCTTGTCTCCATTTAACTTGGACATTAAAATACATAGATAATTTTCTCAGTGCATATCACTTACCAAAGTTAAATCAACATCACATAAATAATTTAAAGAGAATTATAACTCCTTGTGTAATAGAAACAGTCATTTGAGTTCTCCCAACCAAAAAATAAAAATAAAACAAAAAACCTCAGAACCAAATATTTTAGTACAGAATTTCACAGAAGACCTAACACAAATAAGGTGGAGACCATATTAAGCCTAGTGGATTCCTTGAATATGGGCCTAAAGTTTTAATTCTCTGCCTATGAAGACAGTTTGTTGGTAAGAAATAATGCTCTCTTGGTGTCCCTGTTCCTCCCCTGAAATTCTTGTCTGGTTACAGGAGATGGCTGATTTAGGCTCTGTACTCCCTATTGCTAAGTGGATTAGATAGGGACACTGTCATTGATTCCTGAGAGTTTCCATTGCTCTAGGTTTCTAGATCATCACAGAGATGCCCCATACTTCAGTTGTCTCTTCCAGTACTGTCCTGCAGGGGACTGATCTAATCCATCTGCATACATGCTACAATTGTGTGGCTTAGTCTTCTTGTGGGAGTACTAACAGTGGGTTGAGGGTCTGTCTCTGATTATGTTGCCTGATTTTGAGAGACATTACTCCTACTGGTTTGCCTCCTCTATCCTTAATAGAAGAGGAAATGCCCACTCTTACTGCAACTTTATATACCGTGGCTGGCTGATGTCTATGGGAGGTCCACATGTATCTGAAGAGAAACAGGGGAGGAGTACTGGAAGGGTGTGTTAGGGGAGTGGGAAGATCAGAGGGTCTGGGAAGAGGGGAGGGAGGGAAAATTGATTGGGATTTAAAAACAAAAAAATACACCCCCCCCCCCCACACACACACATAAGTAATGTTGTGTGGAATACCATGATGGTGTATAAGGTATTCATTAAGGTACTAGATGTTAGTTTTAACATGTGCATTATGTTCAGATAGGCAAATCCATAAAAAGAATAAGTATCTAGTCCATTAAGATGAAAGTATTTTGCTTTCTTCTTTTTAATTTCCCAACTTTTATTAAAAACATACTCTTTTCTCATACAATATATCCTGATCATAGCTTTCCTCTCCTCCACTCATTCCAGTTCCACCCAGTCTTCCCTCATATTAAGATCCACTTGATTTCTTTCTCTCATTAGAAAAGAATGAGCTTCTAAAATGTAACAACAAAATATAAAGTAAAATAATATGTGCTAAACCAAAAGCCAGCACATCATGGGATCTAAGTGATAAGTCCAAAGAGTTTTGTGCCTAAGTAGCACATCCCTTACAGGACAATACACAGCATCCACATATCCTGTTTAGTTATCTCAGCTCATTTTTCTTTCTATGTTCGTGATGCACAAGCGATATTTTTCTGTGTATAAGTGATGGAGGGATTTCCTGTTTTCACTGCCAACTGAAAGATTTCAGATGTTTCTGTCTGCCTTCTACTGCACATGACTCAGAAAGAAATAGTAGCGGTTATCAATCTTCAGATTAGTGTCTGTGGGCTTTTATTCACTCCACTCTTTCATACATTCTTCAGGAAGCTTATATATGGGTTGGAACATCCATTCATTAATGCAACATAATACAAAGTACTTTCACTGAGTTACCTTATGCTGTGAACTAGGAAATAGAGCCCTCCTCATCACAGCTTCATTTGGTTTATTAGATGAAGGATACATTTAGAGGCTTTTAAATTATTATGCTTTATATGGAAAAGAGAAGGATTTCCCATCACCCTCATATTCTCATAACAGGGTAAGTAGCTGGTAAAGCCCCAAGGTATGAATTAGAACAAATTATCTACTCAATGGTTTACTAAGGATTAACTAGGACAGCAGTTGAGCAGTAGCTCAAAGCCCAGAATCTGAACAAGAAATTTCATTTCTGAATTAATTAGCTCATTTGGAATGGAATAATTTAGTAGGATCATTAATTCTCTCAAAATGAGAAATAAATGGATTGTATCAGGTGTGGACATTACATTGATCTTCATGTTTGGATGTATTATAGAAGGAAAGGAACTCTGATACTCAGACCCTAAGCAAGGGAGAATCCACCTGTTTCCTTTGTTTTTGTAAATCATGATGTCTCAATCATTCTGGTGAGTTTCATCCATCATGGGATTTTGATCCTTTCTCTTTCCCACTACACTTGGAACGTCATCATCTAATGTAGCCTGTTTACAACAAGCTCAGTTGTTTTCATATGAAAAGTTTCTTGCTTCATTCTTGTGACCAAATTATCCAAAGAGGAGTTCATACCTGAGCTCTTACTGTCTGTTGTTTTAGATGAAGTCATGGTGCCTATGGGTGCAGAAGAAAATTTATAAACATACTTTCCTGCTTGTTTTTCATGTGAATATAGGGCCTCAGATGCAGAGCCCAAGGGTAGAAAGAGTTCTAGAATTCTCAGTGGCAGTGGAGGAGGTATAAGAAAGTGCTCACAGTGTGACAGCTCTCTGCGTTACTGTGACAGCCTCACCCATCAACAAAGTTAGAAGCGCATATGGTCACAAACACTTGAGCTAAGTATAAACCTGCTGGACACTGTGAGATCTGGATCCATCAGACTTAGGTCTGAGCAGACATGTGTGTTGGTGGGATGTTTTCTTTTGGTTATTATTATCAGGATCTTGTTTAATCACAGTCATGCATATGCCTATAGCTCCTCTGAGTGTTATTTCAGAATCAAAGAAGACTTTCACCATGAAGGAGATGTGGTCATTGGTGTATTTTTCCCTGTTCATACTATCTACACAGGTAACAAAGTTCCACATCCTAATCTGCTGTACTATTTCACCAACCTTCACATACAATAAGTGTTGTTGTTCATTTATCCTGTTTTGGATTTCATGTTACAAGTGATTTGGGGTATGTGGTGATGCAGGGTGGTTTGGGAAAGAAGGCTGGGGGTGGGAGGAGGGAGGAGGGGTGATCTGTGGATAGTATGTGGAGTAAGTAGATCATTTCTTATTAAAAAAAAAGAAAGAAAAATAAATAAAATGAGCTGCCAAGCTGCTTCATGGAAGCTCTGAAAATTGGGCCAGTTCTTCCTTGGAATTGTTGGGATATAGAAGGACATAAGTTGCTGACTTTCAGGGACAGATTTCTTGTCTGAGGTCATTGTGGCCCACCAGTCATGGAGCTTGGTGTTTGCAGAGGGCTCAGGAGGAACTTAGGTGGCTGCAGGGGTCTTGAGGTTGGAGCAGGCTGTGTGAGAAGGAAATGACTGTCTGGTACATTCAACACTGTTCTTACTTTTATCTTTTTTGCAAAATTGCATGGTGCTAGCCTCTGGGTCAAGTGCTTAGAAGATTGTATAATCATTAATAATAAAAATAGATTATGCTTGCTTTGGTGTTAAGCCTGGGATAGTTCCTGTGTTTAGTAAAAGATATTGAAGAATATGTTGGTGATTTTCTAAGAATAACCTTTGGAATCATGAGAACTTTCTGTATTGGGTGATTTCCCCTTTTCTTTCTGTTCCCTCTTGCTCGTGATAATAAAAGACTGAGGTTACCAAGGCAAAAGCAGAAGCTAAAGAAGCTGTAACAAAGAAGCTACTTAGCAACCACAGAAGCCCAAAGTGACCTGTCAGCTTGCACAAGCACTGTCTCTGAGCTATTAGTGCACCTTCCAGGTATCCCGTCCTTTGAACCCCTGAAACTGCTGAGGCTGGTCCCTGGCAATAGTGTATAGGTATCTACTATGAATGCCACACTCATTTCTTCCATGAATCTCAATGAATTGAAAATTCATTGCTATACCTGGCATTCCACTGGTAAAATAAAGTGAGAGAAGTTTTGTTCAATTAAATATTTGTATATTCATACTTGATTAGTAATCAGATAGGACTTTTAACTGATTTAACACAGAGGCAGAAAAAAAGACATATCTTTATCTCAAGTAAAACATAGGTTAATTGTAAAAATTAGGAGAAAAACAAACTTATTCTTATACTATTAGACCATTATTATCTAGCATTGTATATTTTTTGTAGTAAGAAATTTCAAATTTATAATTTATTATTAGGCAAAATTAAGCAGTCTCTACACATGGAGGGAAATAGAACTGAAATCTGTCTCATAACATGTGTGTATTGTTTGAAAATGGTCCAAATCCCAGATTGGTACATACATAATCATTTATTCATAATGATGTTAAAATCACAAATAAAGTATAATTAACAACAGATCGAGTCAAATGTAATAGCTTAATAGCTATAAAGAAGAAATAAACCAAGATGAAATTTGAGAAGTCTGTCCAGCATTGCCATTGGTCAGAAGACATATTGAGTGGTTCATAGAGAACAGAGCAAAAAAAAAAAGAAGTGAATGAAAACTATTACTCTACCCTGCATATTGGGAAACAATTTATAAAACTCTTCCCATTTCCTCTACAGAAATCAACATCAAGATAGTTTGTGTGTATTCTTATTGCGCACTTCCATTTTCATTTATTGAGATAATTATTACTTTATTGAATGTCTTTACTTTTTGCAAATTATAATAGTTTTGACACCTTTTCTTAATGTATTGATTTTAAAGCTTGCTAAATTTTCTCATTTGAAGTAAAAAAAAATTGGAGCCTACTTTAAGAAAGAGAGAATAGAGCATGCATTTTTTGTTTCTAAGAATTTATTTATTTATTTTATTCAATTAATGTATTAATTTTAAATGAGGATGGCAGCCTTCCATCCCTCCTCTCATGCCACTCCTTTTCTCACTTCCCTGAACCCTGCCTCCATCCTCTCTTCCTCCATATTCACTCAGAAAGATGCAGGCCTCCTATGAGCACAAGCAAATCATGATATATCAAGTTACCATGAGACCAACACCTCCCCTTTATTCAGGCTGGGGAAGGCAGTTTAGTCTGAGGAATAGGTTACCAATAGCCAGATAAAGCACGGGGACTGCCCATGCTCTCATTGCCAGGAATCCCAGAAATAGACCAAGTTACTCAATTGTCATAAATACAGAGGCCCAAAATCAGTCCCATGAAGCTGAGCATATAATTTTCTTAGGAATGGAAGAAGACTGAGACGTAACACTACTGTCATGGACATATATTTGTGTGTGTGTGTGTGTGTGTGTGTGTGTGTGTGTGTGTGTGTGTGTGTGTGTGTGTATATATTCTGCCCTGTGTTGGCCTGAATGTTCTTATTCTTATATAATTGAAATGATTGATTTATATACATCAAACTGATATTAATATTTATACAAATTTTAGGTTCATAGCTGTGCACTGCAACAAGAAAAGAGACTACAGTACACCCCTCAACTTTCAGCATTCTCTGATTGGATTAGTATGTTAGATGGGTATTTTTGTGATAAAAGGGTAGGCAATTCTTTAAATAGAATAAAAGATTTTACACACATGACTGGAGATGTTTGGAGTGGAGAACGCTCTAGTGCTAATGTTAATCTTAAGGTGCCTTAGGTGACTTTAAGAAGGAATACAACTCATCATGAGCTCAGAGAGCTGGCCTTGCAGAAAGGATACAATTTCCTCTTCCCTAGTGTGCTGACTTAAAGGCATATCAGCCTCCAAGCACTAGATCCAGTTTCTGCCCAGTATGACTGGATTCTCTTCACTGTGTGCGTGGGGACACTGCAGGAAGAGCTCTTGGGAACCTGACAATTGGGAGGAGGATACCTGTGGAGGGATGAGCAACAGATGGGTTTTAAAACAACTGTCAGTACTTTGAAAAACCAGGTGTCATTATTACTTATATTAAATCAGAGCACTGTGATTGTGGAATCCTATCCATGTAGGTGATCTAGGTTTTTGAGGTCTACAACCTCAGTGATCTGTTGGTGGGTCATGTTTCTCTGGATTTATTCTGATTGATGATCCTGTCTTTATGTCAGTCACAAATTCACTTGTATTCTGGTGAGGTTACTTACCTTGAATCTTGTGATTGCCTTTTACTTCTGGACTGCCTAGAAGAGTGCACCTGGAGACTATACCTGTAACATTCCTTTTGAAAACATACTGTTCTTGGATCCATGATCTCTGTGACCAGCAGGTGAGCTGCAGGGAGGAATCTAGTGCCTTGGATATGGGATTTGAGTCTATGATCTTCCCCTCCCCTCAGTCCTGAAATTTTCTCCTGCAGTAGTAATCGGTTTACAGAGCTGTAGTGCCAATAACTTTTCTGAGCATTTTTTTTTTTCCTGGTGACAATAGTCAAAAATGGAAAACCATTTCTTGATATCATGGTGAGAACTCCTGAAAAACTGCAATCCTGTAGCTCTCTATAGGATGTGTAGAAAGCCACACTGTACCCCATCCTAGGCAGCTAGACATTTGAAGCTATCCTCCCCATAATGCTTTTCTGCTTCTAATATATCACTGGAGAGAGGGTCCTTGTGAAAGTTTGCTTGCTTCCTGCCTTCCCAGACAAGGGAATTTGTTTTTTCCTTGAGTACAGTGTACCTCATATGTCCTCCTGAGGTGCTTGCTGTTTCAACTCAGAGGAAACTGAAATAAAACAGAGATGGCTGCGCTCCCCACTGGGTGCACAAATGATGACAGTGAATGTAGCTAGAGTTTTCCTGCCTGGCCCACAGTCAGGACAAATCTCTGACACCCGCCAGTCCCACAGTCAATCAGACCCAACCAAGCAAACACAGAGACTTATATTGCTTACCAAACTGTATGGCCGTGGCAGGCTTCTTGCTAACTGTTCTTATATCTTAAGTTAATCCATTTCTATAAATCTATACCTTGCCACGTGGCTTGTGGCTTACCGGCATCTTCACATGTGGCTTGTCATGGCGGCGGCTGGCAGTGTCTCTCTTACTCAGCCTTCCACTTCCCAGAATTCTCCTCCCTGTTAGTCCTGCCTATACTTCCTGCCTGGCCACTGGCCAATCAGTGATTTATTCATTGACCAATCAGCAACACATTTGACATACAGACCATCCCACAGCACTTCCCCTTTTCTTTTTTTTTTTTCAAAAAGGAAGGTTTTAACCTTAACAAAGTAAAATTACATATAATTTGGGAATTTGGGTGTAGCTTCTCTTACTACTTCCTGCTGGAGGGGGGCGCTGTATCTTATGGGGAAACAAAGAAAATTTAAGGATTATGGAATAGTCCATGAGGCTGTATTGTCTGAGCCAGTTGCCTTCAAACCATTCTGAATGTTGGATCACCTGGGCCATGGTGTCATTGGAGACCTTTCAGGGGGTCTTGGCTGGTCAAACCTGATGTATCTTAATCTAGAACAAATCCATAGCCTTTGGCTTTCTGTGGGAACAAAAGCAGAGTCTCCTTTCCAAAGCACCACATCCTTACATCCAAATTTTGAAGTCAAGGTACCTTTAAAATATACATTTTGGCATAACTCAACAGCTTTTGTAATCAAATGTTTTTCTTCAGTTACGAATATCGAAGAGAACATAATCCAGATTCTCTGTGTGGTAGCCATCTTTATGTGGCTTATTTTTTTTATATTAGCTTGAGCCTATTGCTTTAAACTGCAGCCTTCTAAGCCTGAAACAGTGCTGGAGCTGCTGGCTCCACCTACTTTAGCTTCCCAACATGGCAGTGATACATTTTCCGCCAGCTCTGGGAGCCATCAACTCTCAGAAATAGTGGGTCTATGCTTCTATCAAAGCAGTGTGTAGCCCAGAAACCTCTTTTTTTTTTTCGTTTTGTACTAGCAAAGGCTAAATCCACCACACAGCTTAATGTGCCACTTGCAGAAGCCTCATTCCGGCCATACTGCAGGTTGAGCATGCACACACGCTAGGAACCCACCAGTAGCTCAAACCGGCAGCTGCCGCTCATTTGAGAGAGACAATTAGGAAGCTGTTTTTAGCTCTGTTTTAGAATCTTTTTTTTTCAGTTTTTAGGTGGAAACTCTTGCCCCACGTTGGGCGCCATTTGTAGCTAGAGTTTTCCTGCCTGGCCCACAGTCAGGACAAATCTCTGTCACCCGCCAGTCCCACAGCCACTCAGACCCAACCAAATAAACACAGAGACTTATATTGGTTACAAACTGTATGGCCGTGGCAGGCTTCTTGCTAACTGTTCTTACAGCTTAAATTAATCCATTTCTATTAATCTATACCTTGCCACGTGGCTTGTTCCTTGTCCTGATGGCGGCTTGTAGTGTCTCCCTCACCCAGCTTCCTGTTCTCTCAAGTCTCCTCTCTGTTAGTCCTGCCTATACTTCCTGCCTGGCCACTGGCCAATCAGTGATTTATTTATTGACCAATCAGCAACACATTTTGACATACAGACCATCCCACAGCAGACAGGCTCCAGGTGGAGCTCTAGGAGTCCAATCAATGAAAGAGAGGAGGGATTCCATGAGCAAGGGATATCTAGATGGAAAAAAGTACAGAGACAACTAACAAAACTAGTAGAAACACATGAACTGTAGACCAATAGTTGAGGAGCCCCCATGGTACTGGACTAGGTCCTCTGGATAAGTGAGACAGTTATTTAGCTTGAACTGTATAGGGGGGCCACCAGGCGGTGGGATCGGTACTTGTCCCTAGTGCATGAGCCGGCTCTTTATAACCTAGTGCCCAAGGTGAGACACTTTGTGTAGCCTTGGTGCAACAAGGAGGGTCTTGGACCTGCCTCAACTGAATGTTCCAGGGCTCTGCTGACTCCCCATGGGAGAACTTGCCTTGGAGGAGGTGGGAATGGGGGGATGAGTTGGTAGGAAGGGTGGGAGGAGGGAGGAGGAAGGACAGGGGAATCTATGGTTGTTATGTAAAATGAATAGAAAAATCTGTTAATAAAAACATCTGAAAAACGATATTATTTTGAAGAAGGTATGAGTCTAGTTGAAGAAAGAGAAGAGAGATTTTATGAGCAAAGTGCATCAAGATAATGTTGGAGAAACGTACAGAGACAACCAAAACAATCTAGTAGGAACTCATGAAACATGGACCAATAACTGTGGAGCCTCCATGGGGCTAGACTTGGCCCTCTCATAGGAGAGACAGTTGTGTAACTTGACCTGCTTAAGCAGCCCCATGGCAGTGGGATCGGGATCCATTCCTGGGTACATAGGCAGGCTTTTTGGAGCACAGTGTCTATGGTGGTACACCTTACATAGCCTTTGTGCAGGTGTGGGGGTGGCTTGAACCTGCCTCAACTGAATGTTTTCAAGCTTTGCTGATTCCACAATGAGAGGACTTGCCTTGGAGGATGTGAGAATGGAGTGTAGTCTTGGGGAGAGTGACTGGGGGGCAGAAGGAGGGAGGAGAGTGGTATCTGTGGTTGGATACGCAAAATGAATAGAAAATTTCTCAATAATAAAAAAAAGAAAAGAAAAATATTATCTTGGAAAGCTGAGTGTTTTAATGGAGGATTATTTGGTGTCTTCTAAATGTAGGAGCTAAATAACAAAGAACAATACAGCAGGAGATATTATATTTTGTACAGAACTTTTTTTTTTTTACATTCATGGTCAGTCATGGGACTGCCAATTATATGGGTCATAACTACAGAATCTTATTTTATCCAAACAGGTTAACATAGTGAGTTGAATTCCAGGCATTTAGAGGGAAATTATAAATGTGGATTTTATATAAACATTAATATTTAAACCAGGAAATCATTGCAATAAATCCTTAGCTCTGTATGATCTATAACTTCCTCAGGTGTATTTTTATTCAATTGATGCAGGTATAATTTTAAAATATACCAGTTGGTTCTGGCCCTGGTATGTGACATTGAGGAGATCAACAGGAACCCTCATCTTTTACCCAACATATCTCTGGGATTTGATTTCTATAATGTTCCATACAGTGAGAAAAACATTCTTATGAATGCCCTTATTTGGCTCACAGGCCCTGAGTAATCCTTACTGTAATTATAACTGTGGTGAACGAGAAAAAGACAAATGCTGCAATAACAGGGCCATCTTGGGCAAAATCTGTCCATATTGGGACACTGCTTCAGCTCTACAAATTTCCATAGGTGAGCAGTTGTGTGGGAAAAAGCCAGAACTCCTTTGCTGACATTTCAGGTGTGTCCAAAGGTAAAAAAAAAACCATATATTTGGATTAGTCAGATATCAATGACAATGGTCCAGACAATTGGAGATCGACCTCTATTTCAGACACATGGAAAGGAAAGAAAGGGGAGGATGGAGTAGACAGGAGGATTAATAAAAAATGGAGGGCAGGGCACTAATTTGATGAAAAATTCTGTAAGATAAACTTGCCTTTAAAATCAGGATGAATCCATCATTATGCTGATCATTTCCATCCGTTTCTACAGAACAAAGATTGTGTGTGCATAATGCCATTCTTCTTTTTCTAATTTTCCAATTGTTTTCTCTGAAGCTCACTGTTTGTCCTTTGGTTCCTATTTTGAGTCAAAGAGATCAGTTTACTTCTCTCTATCAGATGGCCCCCAAAGGCAAATCTCTGTCTCTTGCCATGGTCCTCTTTGATGCATCATTTTGGCTGGAACTGGGTTTGTCTGCTTATCCCAGATGATCACAGAGGAACTCAGTTTCTATCAGATATCAGAGAAAATATGGAGAAAAAACAACTCTGCATAGGCGTTTGTTGAAATGATGCAAAGCTCCTGGACTTCATTTCCTGAAAAATACTGGAAAATTCTTGGCATCATCCAGGAATCATTGGCCAATATCATCATCATTTATGGCGACAATGATTCACTACAAGGTTTAATGTGCAATCTAGGGCAACAGATTTTGACAAGTAAAGTCTGGGTCATGACCTCTCAATGGGACGTTACTAATATCGCTGATTATTTCTTGCTAGATTCTTTCCATGGAAGTCTCATTTTTCATGTTAGCATGAGCAGGTCATTGAATTTAAAAATTTTATCCAAACTGTTAATCCTTATAAATACCCAGAAGACAATTACCTTCCTAAATAGTGGTTTTTGTTCTTCAAGTGTTCATTTTCAGAGCTGGATTGTCACCTTTTAGAGAACTGCCAACCCAATGCTGCCTTGGAATTCCTGCCTAGACACATTTTTGACGTGGTAATGAGTGAAGACAGCTACAATACATACAAGGCTGTTTATACTGTGGCCCACAGTCTCCATGAAATAAGTCTTCAGCATGTACAAATGCAACATTTTGGGAATGGGGCAAGAATGGTGTTCTCTCCCTGGCAGGTAATATCCCCTAAATTGTTTTAGAGCATCAACAATGTGATATTTTGAGAGTTTTCAGAGTCACCAAACTAGGTATCTCATATTTCAAAATTTTACATGTATGTATATCCACAGGAATATCTTCATTTATTAACATATCTTCCAGGTCAGTGCAGATCTTTGTGTTCATGTTGTTAAGGAACAGGGTGCTAGTGGCAAAGAGAAAATGATTTTAGGCAATCTAGATTTTTTGTCACAAATATCCTCACAATCATCTCACGGTGATACATTCCATTAGAAAACTAAGAACTCTCTCAGTAAATGAAACATTGACATCTCATTACCACAAGGTATCAGTACACAAATGATTTTGTCTAACTACCATTTAGTCATCAGTACCCACATTTTACTGACTGGACTTTGTGATACTCTCTGTGTGTAAATGGTATAAATTATTTTAAAGAAATTGAAATTTGCTTCAAACAGTACTCACTGATTCCTTTCCTGAGTTTTGTTTAGAGGATTCTCTTTTGGCTGACTGTCCTTCACAGGAAGAATAGCATTTCATTAACTTAGGAAACCATTGCTCACCCTCATAATATTGTATCCTACACCAGAGATTATGACCAGTGATAGTCACTTTATAATTCATTTCTGGTCAAACTCTCACAAGAACTTTAAAATATGTTCTTGTATCACTTTCAGCTTCATCCTTTCTTGAGAAATATCACATGGGATCCAACATGGTTTTAGAATGGAAACAGGAGTCAGATTTAAGTATGATGTTCTCCACTTTTGGAATTTTCCAAAGGGGTCTTGGACTAAAACTGCAAGTAGGAACCTTTTTGCTCAATGCTCCCCAGAGTCAACTGTTGTTTTTATCTGAGCAGATGCTACAATGGCCAAAAATATATTCAGAGGTGGATTATGTATTCTCTCAATTCATTAAACTTACCATGATAACACAAATATATTGCCCAGGAATAACAACTACTGGTTTTGAAATTAAATCCCATTAGCATAAAACTCCAAGTAGAGAAGCATAAAATATAACCAATAGAAGATAGTGTTTTATCATCCCTGATGCTTAAAAATGAAAGTTCTTAGCTTTCAATGCCTGTTAATGTTCAGTGATGCATGGGTTAGTTTTTGTCAAGTTGACACAAATTAAGTACACCTGAGAAGTGGTACATGCAATCCTCATAATGTCTCACAGGACACCCTGATGTAGAAAATCTCTACATTCAAAACACAAAACTGAATAAGTTATATTTTCTTGCTATGGTGAAACACTATCACCAAAATTGACTTTTAGAAAAAAAAGAGTTTATCTGGCTTATGGTTCTGGAGGTACAAGTGTCCTTTTTGATCAGAAGGCATTCCAGTGTGTAGCATCAATGGAGAGACAGGCAGGAACCTGAAAAAAAAGTCTCAGTCCACACACTGGAAGCAGAGAGTGAATAACAGAATTGTGTGAGGCCTAGAAATGTTCAAAACTCCCACCATGAACTAATTCTGTCAAGAAATCTGCAACTCCTAATGTACCAGCAACTCTCGAGATAGCACCACCATTGAGAAATTATGTAGTGACATATCTGTGCTTATAATTACCACTTTTTATTCAAACCACTACACAATGTCTCTAAAAGAATTCCTTCAGTGTATCTGAAACTGGAGTAGTTCATTTGGATTCCATGCTTAAAGATTACAGACCATAAACATTTATCATTTTTCTTTTATCCACCTCTTAAATGAGAAAATATTATAGTGAGCATGTGTGTCTGTTTCTCTCCTGCTCTGCTGCTATAAATACATACATACCCAATATAACTTAAGAGAGTGTTTCTTTTGGCTGACAATGTGAGAATGCAGCCCTTATCTTTGGAAATTTATTGCTCTAGGAGCATGAGGTTCCTGATGACATCATATCCCCAGTCAATAGAATAAAGGAAATACTGCAGATCACATTTTTCTCATTGTCATTCACTCTGAGATAACAATCTATGGAATGATGATGCTCACTTTTAGAGTGAACCCTTTAAACTTCTCTTTAAGAATACTCACAGAAATACCTAACAATTTATTTACATGGGAATTATAAGCACTGTCAAGTTGGCAAGCAACATTCACAATTGTGGTGGAAATATAAGTTTCACAACACATTAGAAAGTAAGTACAGAGACAGGATCCATCTGGAAGGACCTCTTGTCTTTCTAGGTCATGGCTTCTATGACCTAACTGCATCAAACTTGTCCTACTTCATTATGATCCAAACTGTCTAATAATGGGATAATCCTAACAACAACTTTGTATAGATCACAGGTGCTCAAATTCCTTTTCTACTTTTATAGGAATAAAACTTGCAAATTAATTATGTCATATTAAAAATATTATTAAGACTTTCAATAAACCATGAGAATTTGTTAACTTTGCTCATGTTTTTCTCAGATTCCTAAGTCTGTGTGCAGTGAGAGCTGTGGGCCTGGATTCAGGAAAATTTCCCTAGAGGGCAAGGCTGATTGCTGCTATGATTGCACTCCTTGTGAAGACAATGAGATTTCCAATGAGACAATTAAGCAGAAATCTTACAGAAATGGTTCTATATTTCCATGGGATTCTGCATAATCTTACAAACTGAAAAATGTCCAGAGAGAAGTCAGACAAATTTATTTTTTCCTACTTAGGATATGAATGTGCATCAACCTGTCTTGAAATAGTGCAGAGTAGGCATTGAAATTTTGTAATTGATTTACATTTTATGATTAACTGCAGATATTGTTTGTTTCAAGAAACAAACTTTTTGTTTGTTTCTTTTGCTCTGTACTGATCAACACGCTTTTATCTCTCATAATGTAACACATAGTAAAAAGTACCAAAATTGGATGTTTTTCTAACTGTATTTCAGTAATGATTATAACTCATCTAAGTGTAGGATAGGTTATTCTAATAATGATTCTTCCCAGCAAGTCTTTTTATACAGAAGATTAGAAATTTGTGTTTGATATCCCCAATATATAATTTTTGACTATACAGCATAACTAAAATTTCAAATTTCCTTAATGAATAGTATTATGGTTATTTTTTTCTGCTTCAATTTTGAGAAACAGCATATGAAACACTATCCTCAATGAAGCTTCAACAGTGTGTTATGGAGTGCTGTACCAAAACCTAAGGGCTGCAATGAAATACAGAATCTCCATTTAGGAGAATAGGTCATGAGCATATTCACAGCATATTTCATTGGGAAGACAAATGTTTAAAAGCTAGTATTTTCATATCTAATATTAAATTTTTACCAGGGTGATACCAATTGTGAAATTTTTAAATAATTCCTTGTCTTTGAGAATTTAATGCTATGTATTTGGATCATATTCATATATTACCAAATCTTCTACTTATCTAACTATCTAACTTCTCTCTGTCCTTTAAATAATTAATAAATACTCATTCAATTCAATTTCTGCTTCCCAAATATTCTTTGGTTTAGTCACACTGGTGGAGTATGAACTAATTACCGATGGACACATTATTTTTTAAGATAATCCATTGCTTTGTCTATTAAGAAAAATTTTTTTATTCATTTTACATGCCAATCATAGATTCTCCTCTTCCATCCTCCTGCCCCACCAGCCTCTCCTCCCTTAAAATCCCCCATTCCATTCTACAGTAAGGTATGGCTTTCCATGGGGACTTAGCATAGCCTGGTGCATTCAGTAGAGGCATATCCAAGCCCCTTCCCCTGCCTCAAAGCTGTGTGAGGTGTCCCACCATAGATAGTGGTCTGCAAAAAGCTGGCTCATTCACCAGGGATGGATCCTATTTCTACTGACTGGGGCCCCTTAAGCAGATCAAGCTACACAACTGTCTGGCTTATGCAGAGGGCCTAGTCCAGTTTTGTGGAGGACCCCTAGGTGTTAGTCTAAATTTTATGTGTTCCCACTAGTTTGGTTTGGTTGTCTCTGTAGGTATCACCACCATAATCTTAATGCCCCTTGCTCATAGAATCTTTCTTCTCACTCTTTGACTGGACTCTTGGATCTCAGACTAGTGTTTGGCTGTGGTTCTCTGCATCTGCTCCCATCAGTTAATGGAGAAATGCTCTATGATGACAGTTAGGGTATTTGCCAATCTGATTACTGGGGTAAGCAAGTTCAGGTATTCTATTCACTATTTCTAGTAGTCTAAGCTGGGGTCATCCTTGTGGATTCCTGGGGACTTCCATAGCACACCGTTTCTCCCTATCTCCATGATGTCTCTCTCTCTGTCATGGTATCTCTTTTATTGTTCTCCCACTCCATCCCTCTTCCAGATTGACCATCACATTCCCTTGTGCTCTCATCCACCATCCCCTACCCTCCATTGCCCATTCCTCATCCCCAAATTACTCATGGAGATCTAATTTCCCCTTCCCAGGGAAGACTAACGAGTCTTTCTCTTATAGCAGCTGTGAGGTCAAATAGCTTCTCAGTTAAGGGTAGTACTTTTTGTCAATCTTACATGCTCAATGATATGTGGTCTTCCCTGAGCTTTCACATGGTATATGCATGATATCACACCTAAAATTTATATATTCAACTGCCCTGTTGTGTCTGTAAGTTTCTAATCCCTTGCGGTTAGTATTTCATGACCTCTGACTTTTAGAATCTTTCTGCAACTTCTTCCATGGATTTCTCACTGTGAGATATAATAGACTGTACCCTCAAGCTGCTATTTAAAAAATAGTTCTTTAGTGAATATCTATGCACACATGTACACATTTATATATGTTATATATATTAGAAATATATATATTAGAAATATATATATTAGAAATAGATATATAATATATAATAATATTTTAGGATAATATATACATTAGGAATGGTTTGCTTTCCCATGAAAAATCCTTCATAATTCCTAATTAATAAGTATACATCCAAAAATTTTGTAGCTCAATTATGTCAAATGCTTGAGGTGAGATTATTGATTCAATGTATCCAAAAATGTTATAGTATCTTGAAATAGATATAGTTATCCTATATATAGTAGTTTTTTACATGTATCAGGTGCCATTTATTAAAGAATGGAGTTATACATGCTAGTCGTCCATTGAAAGGTAGAAAATCAAAAGAAAATAAATATCTCCACATAAAAGAGAGGGAAATAATAGAGTCTAAGGCAATAACTTAAAAGTAGGCCCTTATAACAAATGTAACAATGTGTCACAAAAGCCAAAAGAAGCAATATTTATGAGATATATATAGAGAGGAGGGATACTGCATGGGGGACATCAAGATCATGATGGGAAGATGTGTAGAGATGACTGGAACATAAGAGGAAACCCATGAGCTGTAGACTAGTGGCTGTGGAGCCCCCATGGGACTGGACTAGGCCCTCTGGATATGGATTATGGTTGTTTGGCTCAAATGTTTGGGGGGTACCCAGGCAGGGGGATCAGGATCCATCCCTGGTGCATGGACAGGTTTTGGGAATCTGGTGACTGTGGTGTGATACCTTGTACAGCCTTGGTGCAGTGGGAGGGGGCTTAGACCTGCCTAGGCTCAGTGTGCTGGGCTCTGCTGACTCCCCATGGGAGACCTTGAAATGGGAGATGTGGGGATATGGGTTGGCTTGGGAGAGAGGGCTGGGGGGTAGGAAGAGGGAAGAGGTGGGATCTGTGGGTGGTATGTAGAGTGAGTAAAAAATTTCTTAATAAAGATAAATGAAAAAAATCAAAGAACTAAAATTTATTGTTCTAATGTCTGTAAATCCAAGTGCAATAAATCAATTAAACCACTAAAAAAAGAAATAAATTTTATTCAACTGAAGTTTATTCAATAATATGTTAATAAAATTTACCAACAAAATCAGATTAAAAGTCTGGTGATGAGATTCTTTTTAAAATCAGGAAAAATTGGCAGTGGAAATCTGGCATGCATAAATCAAAGTTAACATATCTCAAATACAAGATGAATTTTACAAATTTTCAACAGCACAATATCATGGGACTGTTTTATTTCATACTCTAAAACTGTTTCAATAGTTCTGATCTTTCCCCAACTGGAATGACAACTGTTCACTAGTGCACTAGTGAAGCCTGTAATAACGTAGTACTGCCTATTTACTAAAGCTTCCACGGAGAAGAGTCAAAATTAGGTAACAGAAAGGAATTTTTAATGTTAAGAAATTTGAGAACCTATGTTTAAGAAAAGAATTTTATGAAAATAATTTCAAAGGGCACTCTCCCTCTTTTGCACTATTTAAATTCATAACATGGCTATAACTTATGATGTGGAATCAGACATAGAGTAGGCTTGTGCATTGCAACTCAGTGTTCTAATGACTTCCAAAAGAGATGCACCAATAGCACAAGAGGCAGTGAAGGTATATAAGAGAGAAAAGGTGTCTTTAATTTATGTCACTATAAAGAAAATGGGTTGTATGAGAAGCTACTGGTAATAGATAACTACTAACCAAAAAAGATACATCACTTTTCTTTACGGTTGTAGATTCTGAAATGTTGTTCATATTCTGGTAGATTCCCCCATCTCCTGTTAATACTAGTGTCACTGAATAGACTCACTGTGAATTAAAATGTACAAAGAAGAGACAGAGAGCTCATGAACTTGGGAAGTAAGAGATGGGGAAAGTGAGGAATGGAGCTGACAAAAGAGGGCTGAGTTGGAGCCACACAGTTTGTGTGTGCACAAAATAATAACTGAAATATCTACTAAGGAAGATGGGTGGTATAAATGTGAAAGTATTCACTACAGAGTTCATACTTTTCTGTCCCTGAGAAAACAGAAAGTGATGTAGATAACAGCTCTATCAACAGATGCAGAGAAATGGGTTGGAATTACAGGGATAACTTCAGCTTGAACTAAGTATCACCTTCATTTCTGACCAGATATGGAAAAGTGCATGAAATGTCCAGAAAGTCATTATGCAAACACAGAGAAGAAACACTGCCTCCAGAAAGCTGTGAGTTTTATTAACCACGAGGACCCCTTGGGGATGTCTCTCACAATCATAGCACTGTGCTTCTCTGTACTCACAACTGTGGTTCTTGGATTATTTGTGAAGTACAGAGACACTCCAATTGTCAAGGCTAATAAAAGGACCCTCAGTTACATGTTGCTCATTACACTCAATGTCTGTTTCTGATGTTCTTTGTTCTTTATTGGCCCTCCCAACACCACCACCTGTACCCTGCAGCAGATCGTATTTGGAGGTGCTTTCACTGTGGCTCTTGCCACTGTGTTGGCCAAAGCTATCACTGTGCTTATTGCCTTCAAGGTTACTTTTCCAAGGAGAGTGGTGAGGTGGTTAATAATATCAAAGGCTCCAAACTTCATCATCCCCATAAGTACTCTGATCTACCTTGTCCTCTGTGCAATCTGGCTAGGAACATCTCCACCATTTCTTGACCAAGACGCTCAAGCTGAACATGGACATATCATCCATGTTTGCAACAAGGGCTCTGATTTTGCCTTCCATGGTGTATTGGGATACCTCTGCTCCTTGGCACTTGTAAGTTATACTGTGGCTTTCTTGTTCCAGAATCTGCCAACACATTCAGTGAAGCCAAGTTCCTATCATTTAGCATGCTGGTGTTCTTCTGTGTCTGGGTCACATTCCTCCCTGTCTACCACAGCACCAAGGGGAAGGTCATGGTGGCTATTGAAGTCTTCTCTATCTTGGCTTCTAGTGCAGTCCTCCTTGGCTTCATTTTTGCTCCTAAGTGCTATATTATCTTAATAAGGCCAGATAAGTACTCAGTTTATCATATCAGGAACAGGCCACATTCTAAAAGGTATAACCCTCTCAAACCTAGTTCAAAACTAAATATAGTTCTTACGTTAAATGATGAATTTCAAAGAAGAATTCCAGTTGATATCTATTATAAATGTGTGTTACAGTATTATAGTATGGGTTTGATTAATTGGGCCATTATGTGTTCAACCAATTGTAATATAGCCTATTTATACTGGAGCCAATTAAATCATCCATGCCTGAAATCAAATTATATTTTTATATGAGCAGGACCACAGTATACATCTGGGCTCATCTGAAACTATCTGTGAATACCGTGATATTTTGGATTCATGGAGATCTGCGTATGTCTGCCTCTCTTCTTCTAAGATTAAAGATGTCCAATCACAGCACCCCACCATATTCTTCTTTAATATAAACTGTTAATATTCAAGTTATTGATTTTGATTTCTTAAGAACTTTATGCATATTCTTTTATCCAATTGTGTTATTCACATTTTTTAAATTTTGAAAGTGGATCCTAGTATATATTTATCTTGTCTTCTGATCACTGTGTTAAAATATGTGGATTAAAATTTTATTTTATATTCAACTTTCAATATGCCAGATTTGTACAAGAGCATCAATCTGTTTCTTAAGACTTCAAGGCCCTTTAGTAAATTATCATGCTTTTATTTGTGTTTATGTGATTACACTGAAGAATACAGGATTTTCAAGATGTGAATTTAATCTTTTGTGAACATAATACTTCATCAGTCATTGCATAATATATTGCATGCAGAGTTATAATGCACACTTAGTAAGAATTATATTACCCAATGTCAAAAATCAGCCACTCAGAACAAGTAACTAGGTCTAATTACATGGACCCTTTCCTTATTTACACTCTGATGACATATGTCACATTTCCAATGGTTTTAAGTCTTGATGATTACCCTCACTTCACTTTAAATCTAGATATTTACACATCATTTGTCTGAATGCTTCTTCCAGCTCACTACTTTTCCTTGAATGTATATATATTCTTCATCTAGCATCATGAATATGTTACAACCTGCAAATTCATTATTACATATTTCTCCAAAATTCATTACCAGTTAATAAAAATACTTACAATATAGTAATAAAATATTTTGCATTTCCAAATTATTAAATAAAACTAAAATTCTATAAAATTGTTAGACCTTTACTACTGTGAGTTTTATCCTAGTTCTTTTCTATTATTTCTATATACGAGGCTAGAAGATTTTGCAAAAACAGTTGTTAGCTGAAGTAGAACAGAATTCCTAATTGTCAAGAGGGAAATCATGCCTAGTTACAGAAACTAAACCAACTACCAAGAGCTAGTGAAGTCTTGGATCTCAGAGAAGAAACTGTAATTGGTTCCCATAAATAAAATTAAGTCTATCCCTCACATCTCTTTGAGTACCTATCATATTCTAAAGGATGCATACAATGACACAAAGTCACAATTATCAAAATAAATAATTGTGGATCCCAGTTCTACCCATATAATAAATACAATTGCCACTAATAAGATTCAGGTTTCATTGAGTAAGATGGAATAGAAAGAATGTAAGAGTCTGAGGACCATGGAGTTTGCTGTGAGATTATGTCTCTTAGAAATGTCATACATTGCCCATAAAGACACAGAAAGTCTGATCAACATGACTTCCTAATTATGAGCTTATATAGGACCATAACTTTTGACATTCTGATTTGAATAGGAAAATCTCATGGGCCCTCAACCATAAAGAACTACAGTGTAAAATTTAATGCTGTAAGAGGAAGAAAAATCTACCATGGGGCAGAGCAAACTAATTTGTAAGACAAAATGATATTCAGATTTAATTTAGAATTATATATGTATTTATACATTTATGTGAATCATATATTATGTATTATTTCAATTAAATGCATAGGTTAATAGTGCATATAAATTATAGTTATTATATATACATCTATAGTCCTATAATCTACCCAAATACACATTTATATGTGTGTATGTAATAACAATTATAAAGACAATTTATGAGTTTGAAAGAGAGAAAGAATGGCTATACAGGAGTATTTAGTGGGAGAAAAGAGAACAGAAAAATGATGTAATTTCATTATGACCTCAAAATAATGATTTTCTATTCATTGGCATTTAAAGTTAATATATGTTATCTACGTTTTTAAAGTTGGTCTTCAGCCTTCCTTACTAAGTAATTATATACTTTCTGAAATTTCCATTTATCTTATATTTAAAGAGTTGTCCTCTAATAAAAATTAGGAAATAAATTATTTATACTTGAAGGACAATGAATGCATCGAGATATTTCTTCTTACTTTCAGGTTTAATCTAATAGTAAAAACTGAATCAGAATTTTCTGACAATATACACTTTTGTGTTTGAGAAACATGATGAGAATAATAATTTATTGACTTTACTATGAGACAGTTCAGCCTAACTTTCTACTAACATCCTACTGCTTTTCCACAATGAACATCTATAAAAGAAGTTCTTTGCTTCAAGTCAAAATAACTTAAAAAAACCAAAATACATTTTCTCAAAAAGAAAAGTACCATAAAAGGTTTTATTTATTTTTTTGCTTAAAGTCATTCCCAAGGGAAGCCATAAGCTATATCTACCTCTTCTTCTAAGGTACCATTAAGAACCATAGGCTCAATTCCTCTAAAATCCATGCTGTGGACCCAATGCATATACTGGGCTTCATTGCAGAATATAGATGAAAAGTTCTTGACACTGTTGTGGGGACTCCAACCCAACTGCCCGCACCTGGAAAGTCTATTTCAGGAGGGATTAGAGCTCTAAGCCACATAGATGAAACAACCTGTCTATTTTTCCTCCATATTCTTTCTCTCCCTCTCTTCCTTCCTCCCTCCTCTCTGTCTATCCATCTCTCTCTCTCTGTCTGTCTCTGTGTCTCTGTCTTTCTTTCTCTTTCTCTCTCTCTGGCTCTGTGTATGTGTGTGTGTGTGTGTGTGTGTGTGTGTGTGTGTGTGTGTGTGTGTGTGTGAAAGAGAGAGAGAGAGAGAGAGGGAGATCATAATGATAAAAACACTCAGCTTCAATGATCTTTTGCAAGGGAACTCAGATAAAAGTCCCAAACAGCCAGTTTGCTGACATGGTATTCCTCTTGTCTGAGCTGGTTTTGAGCCTAATTAGAGATGTGTTGGTTACTGCCAAGATATCTCTGTCACTCTATCTCTCATTGCGTTACTATGCCATGCAGATCTTTCATAAGATCCTCAAATCTATAAAAATAACTGTAAACAAATGTGTAAAGCTGGGATGATGGGAGGTAGTACTGTCCAGGGAAGTGTATACAATATTTTTGTTTAGAGCCAAATGCTTAGTACTGTAAATATGCATGCTTGTAATATTACATGTCTTCAGTGTGCTATATTTAAGAATATGTATGCAAATCCAAATACATATATGCATGTGATAACAATTAATCAAGAAAAACACCTTGAATTTGAAGAAGATCAGGGGGTGATATAAAGGACATTTTAAAGAAAGGCGGGGGGGGGGAGAAATACTCTTTTTCATTTTTCTTTCCTTTTTTCTTTCTTTCTTTCTTCTTTATTTTATATCCAGGTTGCTGTTTTCTCTTCCTCCTTCCTTGCAATCCCTTCCCTCTTCTCAGTCTCTTTTCCCAATCCCAAACCCAAACTGATTCTGCCTCCTTTTATGTTCATGAAAGGGCAGATCTCCTATGGATGTCAACAGAATATGGTATATAAGCTTACAATAAATATAAGCACTTCCTCATGTACTAAGGCTGGCAAGACAACCCACCATGGGTTGTAAGGTCCCAAAAGTCAGTAAAAGAGCCTTTTCTGGAGAACTATTCTAATTAACATACTGTTTGAAAAATAAACAATGTCCAAAGGAAGGCAATTCTTTGAATCAGAGTTTAGTTACTCTAGACAACTGCATAAATGGAATGCTGTATTATCCTTTAGTGTTATGCTGGAAATTACACAAGGAGATTGTCTTCCCAAGCAATAGTTTTGCAGGTTACCATTCCTAGTTATGTTCTGAAGGAAGTAGAACAAAGGAGCATGGCAGTAAAGATTCATTCATTTGTTTCACAGTATTTCCTTTTCTTTTGTTCTTTCTAACTTCACTTTTTGTGAGAGAAACTTTTCAGATACACAGCAGTGTCTTGCTGATGAGAACTTGTGGTATCAAGTCTTCATGTGGGAGATGATGGAACAAACATTGTAGTTTAGAATCAGAAGTGGAAATTATCTTCAAAGTTCGGCGGTAATAATAATTTTAATGAAAAAGAGTAATAGTAATAATTTGCATTCACTAAAATGTATAAACTCTAAAATGTTCCATCATCTTCAAAATCTCACCACAAATGTGGGATGATGATGACTAAAGTGCAAAAATAACAGCATAGATCAGGACATACATCAATCTGGAATTTGAGAGATATTTGTGGATCATCTAGTCTCTAGTTGGGTAACCCCACCTTTCCACATTGTGAGAGAACAAGGTACCTCTATCTCTGACAGTATCCATTCTTATGTACATATTTCTTCAGATTAAGTCTCTCCACATGTAATGTCCTCTTGGTGCCACCTTGAAGGCAATCTGAGTTTACCATACAGTTCTGCACAGAGTGACTTTCTACAATTTGGTAAAAGTTTCCTGGGGCTGTTCTCTGTGGCTTCTCTTATGCATGCCAAATACATCCATAAGGAAAATGCTGCAACATTCTGTTTCTGCTCAAGCTATAGTCTGGCAAACTTTACAGCATTTTCTGTGAGTTCTCAGTACTGATCCATAGAAGTATTTCCATGGTTAGGTATTTCCTAGCATGTAACTCTCTGATCATCATTTAGTCTAGTCCCATCGATCTCCAAGGACATTACATTTTCATATTCTTGAAATGTCCAAGTGTGGTAGCCTGCCATCAAGAGATGTTTGTGCTTAAACCTATAGAGAACATAAATATTCGATTTGGTGGTGTTGACTTCTGTCACAGTTACAAATGTTTGGCCGAAACTTGGTTTGCACCTTTAAAATTCCTCACTTCCTTTTTAAGTCATTCTCCTGCTTTCATATAATTTATTTGAATTTCTTTTTTCTCTGTTGTTCTGAATCAAGCAGTGATCAGCTAGCATTATATGTATATTGTTTATAATTTCATATTTCCACTTCTTTGTAATTCAGTGTCACCAATTTTCTCACAACAAGGGCAGAATGTAGTGAATTTTTTTTATATAATGTAACATGATGGCCACAGGAATGTCCCTCTGTTGAGGTCTTGGCTGTGAAGGTCTAGAAAGCTATGTTCCTCTCACAGATCTTTCATAAGTTTGTAAAAAGACATTTCTTTTCCTAGAAAAGACAAAGCATTTCTTCTAAACAAATTCACTATTCTATTCACATTGCTAAATACAGATGAAAGATAAAGTCACCTCTTTTCCTAGAAAAGACAGTGTATTTCTTATACCTATCCAGATTCACTACACTTTGGCTTTCCCTGAAGTTTGGTCATCTGTACTCTAGATTCATTGCTGATATACAACATAAATCAAGACCAAGGATAAAACCCAATCACTGTTTTCCTTCAATGCTTGCTCCCCTAATAACTACCCAAAACACTCTTTGATTGTGTCAACCATGTTCCATTTCTCCCAACATGTCTCCATCTTGTATTCTGAAAATGTGGATAACATCCTACTATTGATGAGGCACCTTTTCTTGTGTATTCTGTTTGGGACTCTACAAAACCAAAACAGCTTCATTACCATGATCTTCTAGATGATCTATGTGGTTCACAGTCCCTAATAGAAATAGTCAACTTTTTCTTACCACCTCCATCAGGACTGCCAAAAACCTATTCTATTTGGTCCCTTCATGTCCTTCTCTTCCCAGCTCACTCTTCTAAATTATTCATGAAGTGATCTCACTGTACTTCTGGGAACCTGATGCTCTTTTCTAATCAGTTTCCTAGTCTACACTTTTCATAGTCCTATGTCATGTCCACAAGTGCTTGTCCTCCAGTGACTGAAGGTTCAGTGGGAGAACCTGACTCAAAACTAATCTGAAAAGCTTTGGGCCACTGTTTTTGATCAGGGTATCAAGAGAACATGCCCTGAAATTTAACAAGCTTTTTGACAAAACGTCTCATTCATTTACAGACAGAAATAGATCCATATCTCCCACACTGTACAGATACCAATTCAAATGAGCTAGAGGTTTCATTCAAAACCTGAAAAACTGAAACCTTGGGAAGAAAATATAGAGAGTACAATTAAAATCTTCCTTTATAAATAAAGGAAGAACTCTATGCAATTCAACAGCATGGGAAATTGTTTCAGAATCAACAAATGATCAACAAATGAGAGTATATAAAATTATTTTCTGCACATCAAAGGAAATTATATTTCAGAGAGAAGACAACCTACACAATGGGCAAAAATCATTGAAAACTGTACATAATGCAAGGTTTAATACAAAACATAGGTAAATAAATATGAAAAGAAAAAATATATAAATACAAAATTGCCAGTCACTGAATAGTCTAAAGAAATGAACAGAGAGTTCTGAAAAGAAGAAAAACAAAAGCTAATCAACATTGCTTTCTAATTTTCAACATCCTAAGCTATCAGAAAAACATGAATTAAGACCACACAGAGATTTCATATTACCCAGACACAAATGGGTATAACAAGAAAATAAATGAGAAAAATGGTGAGGCTGAGAGAAATTAGGAATGATTATCTACTCTGCAAGTGGGTAGTAACAGGTACAGTCACTATAGGAATCTGGGTTAAGGATTATATTATATTAAGAATAAAAATACTGAGTCACCAGCTATAGGAATTATGTGCATATATCCAAAAACACTTTAGAAAACTTCAGAAATACTAGTTCATCCACATTCATTGCCAGTCTATTTGCAGTATCAAGGAACTAGAACCTGTCTAGATATCCATCAAAATAAGGGTAGATAAGGAAATTGTAGTGTATAAGCAAAAAATAATTCAAGTGGGAAAAATTAATTCATGAAATTTGCAAAAGGGTAAATGGAAGTGGAAAGGTGTATTTCTTGAATATGAAAAGATGTGTTGCATTTATTTAACTATGTAAAATATGTTGCTGTTTTGTGTTGCCTTTCTAAGCTACCTGATTAGTCTAATAAGAGACTGAACAACCAATAGTGAGAGAGGAATACATAGCCAGGCCTTCTGGGAAGGGAGAGTATGTAGGAGGAGGAATTTAGGTTTGGGGTTGAAAGAAGAGAGATGCCAGGGAGACATATAGACAGACATGGAGGAAGCAGGAAAGTAAGACATGAACAATGAAAGATAAGTTAAAAGCACTGAAGCAAAATGTAGATGAGTATAAACTGGTTAAATTCAGTTATAAGTGCTAGTGGTACAAGCCAAACCTAAGGCCAAGCATTCATAATTATTAATAAGTCTCTGTGTCTTTATTTGGGTGCTAATGACAGCCCCCCAAAAATTTCAACTACAAATGACATCCATTGTGGGGCATGAATTCCCACAAAGGGCCTGAAAAGAGAGACAGAAAAAAGATAAGGATCCTTTAAGAGGCACTGCTGTGTAGCAGAGCACTTGAGTGCCCAGCATGCTAAATAGAAACAGCAATCTAAGTAAAAATAACTGCCATAGTGTGGGCACCAACTTCCTAGAGACAAGGCAGTAAAATGCAACACTTAGATAATGCAGGTCCCAGTTAAATGCAGCTTTCAGCCATGTCCACAGGCTAACGATTCACTTCTTACAAAACCAGGGAAGGGGTGAGGCCAACTGCTTGAGCCTCATGTTTGAGGGCTGGGTGCTACTTAGCTGTTTAAAGGTTGGCTCACACATTCAGAGTGCCGCAGGTGCACAGAAAAACAGGCCCAGATTTAACACAAAAACAACTTTAAACAGATGTGCACTGTGCATAAGTGCTTAAGAAAGAAAAGAAAATGGACATAGATAGTCATAGGAAAAAATAAATAGTTTAAATGTAATCAAGTAAAGTCTTTAAAGAAAGAGTAAAGTAACATAAGGAGAATAAGTCATGTAAAGATTGGAAGTGAGGCCAGCTCCCATTAGATCAAGAGGTGAATTACTCTTTTCACACCCAGAGTCCAGCCCCTAGGACCCAAACCATGTGACACAGCCAGTCCCTGGGAACCTCCACCTAACTCTGCCCCAGTTGCTGGCCAGCAAGGAAAACTCCTGCAGGAAGCCTCCCCCCATAAAACCCTGCAATCTACACACAGTGCCCCAATATCCATCTGCCTGAGACCCCAGTAACATCCTGAGGCACAGAAACCAAACTTCCAGTTCTCATTGGACCAAGAGGTGAGTGACTCTGTTCATACCCAGAAAGTCCTGCCCACAGGATCCAAGTTGTGGGACACAGCCGGTCCCTGGGATTGCGAGCCAGCAGGTAAAATTCCTGCAGAAAGTCCACACACAGAGACCAAAACCCCCCATTGGACATAGCAATCTACATACCCAACGCAATACCCATCTGCCTGAGACCCCAGTAACTTCCTGAGGCAAGGAAACCAAACCACCAGCTCTCATTGGAGCAAGAGTAACTTCCTGAGACATAGAATCTGTCAACTCTGACTGGACCAAGAGCCCTGATAAGACCAAGAGTGGCTCCGTGAGTCACAGAATCAACTAGCTTGGATTGACCCAAGAGCAGCTCCCTGAGACACAGAATCTGTCTGCTCCAACAAGACCAAGTGCTAAGATTGGACCCAGAGGGGCCCCCTGAGACACAGACATAGCAAGCAAAGAGTGGACCAACAGCAACATGCTCAGACACAGGTACCTCTTATACCTGTTAGAGGAAGAGATGGGCAGATGTCAATGCAAAAATACATACAACAACATAAAGAGAAATACAGCATCATCAGAACCTAGCCCTTCTCCAGCATCAAGACCTGAACATCACAATGTTGAAGGAGAAGAAAGCGACTATAAAAATATCTTCATGAAGATGTTAGAGGCTTTTCAAGGAAAAAAAGGAAATTTTCCTTAAATAAAGGGAGGAAAAGGCAAACAAATATTGGAGGAAAAATAAATAGAGGAAAAGACAAATAAAAATTGAAAGAAATCAATAAATTCCTTAAAAAAATTGGCAAGAAAACCACGAAAAATCAATTAAACATGTAAGGGAAACATTTCAAGACCTGAAAAGGGAAGTAGAAACAATGAAGAAGCCACAAACAGAGGGAATGCTGGAAATAGAAAATTTGAGTAAATGAACAGGAAACACAGATGCAAGCATAAACAACAGAACACAAGAGATGGAAGAGAGAATCTCTGGTGTAGAGGATACAATAGAGGAAACAGATTTGTCAGTCAAAAAAAAAAAAACAAAGCCAAAAACGTTATAACACAAAATGTCCAGGGAAATCTGGGACAACATAAAAAGGCCAAACCTAAGAATAGGTTTGGGATAGAATAGGGATAAAAGAAGGAGAAGAATACCAACTCAAAGGCACAGAAAATATATTCAATAAGGTCATAGAAGAAAACTTTCCCAACTTAAAGATGGAAATGCCGCAGGGCGGAGGTGGCACACGCCTTTAATCCCAGCACTCGGAAGGCAGAGGCAGGTGGATCTTTGTAAGTTCAAGGCCAGCCTGGTCTACAGAGCAAGATCCAGGAAAGGCACAAAGCTACACAGAGAAACCCTGTCTCAAAAAAAAAAAAAAGAAGGAAATGCCTATGAAGATACAAGAAGCTTATAAAACACCAAACAGACTAGACCCCAAAAAAAGTCCCCTCGTCACATAATTAAACAACTAAACATACAGAATGAAGAAAGAATATTAAGAACAGCTAAGGAAAAAGGCCAAGTGACTTATAAAGGCAAACCCATCAGAATAACACCCGGTTTCTCAATGGAGACTCAGAAAGCCAGAAGAACCTGGACAGATGGAATGCAGACACTAAGAGACCATGGATGCCAGTCTAGACTAATATACCTCGCAAAACTTTCAAAAATCATAGATGGAGTGAACAAGATATTCCAAGACAAAGCCAGATTTTAACAAACCCAATGCTACAGAAAGCACTAGAAGGAAAATTCCAACCTAAGGAAGAAGTCAGATACACCCTCGAAACACAGGCATTAGATAAAGTCACAGCAATAACCCCAACGAAGAGAAGTACACACATTACCACCAAAAAATAACAGGAATGAACAATCACTGGTCATTAATATCCCTCAATATCAACGGAATTAATTCACCAATAAAAAGACATAGGCTTACAGAATGGATACAAAAACAGGACCCATCTTTCTGCAGCAAACAAAAAACACATCTCAAATTCAAAGATAGACACTACCTAAGAATAAAAGGCTGGGAAAAGACTTTCAAATCAAACGGTCTTAAGAAACAAGCGTGTGTAGCCATCCTGATATGCAGCAAAATAAACTTCAAACTAAAATCAATCAAAAGAGATCAAGAAGGGCATTACATACTCATCACAGGAAAGATCCACCAAGATGAAGTTTCAATTCTTAACATGTATGCCCCAAACACAAGGGCACCCACATATGTAAAGAAACATTACTAAAGCTTAAACCACATAAAAAACCTCACACATTAATAGTGGGAGACTTCAACACCCCACTTTCACCACTGGACAGATCTCTCCAATCGAAACTTAACAGAGAAATAAAGGACTTAACTGATGTCATGACTCAAATGGACTTAATCAATATCTACAGAAAATTCCATCCTAACAAAAAAGAATATACCTTCTTCTCAGCACCCCATGGAACCTTCTCTAAAATCGACCATATACTTGGCCACAAAACAAATCTCAACAGATACAAAACATTTGGAAAAACCTCCTGTGTTCTATCAGACCACCACGGTTTAAAGTAAGATTTCAACAACAACAAAAACTACAGAAAACCTACAATCTCATGGAAACTGAATAATACCCAACTGAATCACCAATGGGTTAAGGAAGAAGTAAAGAAAGAAATTAGAGTCTTCCAAGAGATCAATGAAAATGAAGACACCACATACCCAAACCTGTGGGACACTCTGAAAGCAGTGCTAAGAGGGAATTTCATAGCACTAAATGCCCAAATAAAGAAGTTGGAGAAATCTCACACTAGTGACTTAAAAGCACACCTGAAAGCTCTAGAACAAGAAGAAGCAAAGTCTCCCAAGAAGAATAGATGCCAGGAAATTAACAAAGTGAGAGCTGAAATCAATAAAATAGAAACAAAGAGAACAATACAAAAAAATTAATGAAACAAAGAGTTGGTTCGTTGAGAAAATCAACAAGATAGACAAGCCCTTTTCCAAACTAACCAAAACACACACAGAGAGAGAGAGAGCATCCAAATCAACAAAATCAGAAATGAAAAGGGGAACATAACAACAGACATTGAGGAAATACAGAGAATCATCAGGTCATACTTCAAAAACCTCTACTCCTCAAAACTGGAAAACCTAAAAGAAATGGATAATTTTCTGGATAGGTACCACATACCTAAGTTAAATCAAGACCAGATAAACTATTTAAATAGTCCACTAACCTTTAAGGAAATAGAAACAGTCATTAAAAGTCTCCCAAGCACAAAAAGCCCAGGACCAGATGGTTTCAGTGTGGAATTCTACCAGATCTTCAAGAAGAGTTAATACCAATACTCTCTAAATTGTTCCACACAATAGAAACAGAAGGAACATTACAAAACTCCTTCTATGAGGCTACAATTACCCTGATTCCTAAAACAAACAAGGATACAATAAAGAAAGAGAACTACAGACTGATCTCCATCATGAACATTGATGCAAAAATACTCAATAAAATACTGGCAAACAGACTCCAAGAACACATCAAAACAATTATCCACCATGATCAAGTAGGCTTCATCCCAGGGATGTAAGGGTGGTTCAACAAACAAAAGTCCGTCATTGTAATACACCATATAAACAAACTCAAAGAAAAAAACCACATGATCATCTCACTAGATGCAGAAAAGGCATTTGACAAAATCAAACACCGCTTCATGATAAAAGTCTTGGAGCAATCAGGAATACAGTGAAAATACCTAAACATAATAAAGACAATGTATAGCAAGTCAACAGCCAACATCAAATTAAATGGAGAGAAACTCAAAGCAATTCCACTAAAATCAGGAACGAGGCAAGGTTGTTTGCTCTCCCCATACTTATTCAATATAGCACTTGAATTTCTAGCCAGAGCAATAAGACAACATAAGGAGATTAAGGGGATGCAAATTGGAAAGGAAGAAGTCAAGCTTTCCCTATTTGCAGATGACATGCAAGTATACTTGAGTGACCCCAAAGATTCATCCAAGGACCTGACACAGTTTATAAACACCTTCAGCAACATAGCAGGATACAAGATCAACTCAAAAAAATCAGTAGCCCTCCTATATACAATTGACAAAGAGGCTGAGAAGGAAATCAGAAATACATGACCCTTTACAATAGTCACAAATGACATAAAATACCCTGGGGTAACACTAACCAAGAATGTGAAAAACCTATGTGACAAGAACTTTAAGTCCCTGAAAAGAGAAATTGAAGAAGATTGCAGAAAACGGAAAGATCACCCATGCTCATGGATCGGCAGGATTAACATATTAAAAATGGCAATTTTACCAAAAGCAATCTACAGATTCAATGCAATCCCCATCAAAATACCAACACAATTCTTCACAGACCTGGAAAGAATAATACTCAACTTCATATGGAAAAACAAAATACCCAGGATAGCCAAAAGAATCCTGTAAAATAAAACAACCTCTGGAGGCATCACGATCCCTGACTTCAAGCACTACTATAGAGAAACAGTAATAAAAACAGCTTGGTACTAGCATAAAAACCGACATGTGGGCCAATGGAATCGAACAGAAGACCCTGACATTAATCCACACACCTATGAACATATAATTTTTGACAAAGAAGCCAAAAGTGTACAATGGAAAAAGAAAGCATCTTCAACAAATGGTGCTGGCATAACTGGATATCAACATATAGAACACTGCAAATAGATCCATATCTAACACCGTGCACAAAACTTAAGTCCAAGTGGATCAAGGACCTCAACATAAATCCAGCTACTCTGAACCTGCTAGAAGAGAAAGTATGAAGTAGTCTTGAATGCATTGGCATAGGAGACCACTTCCTAAATATAACACCAGTAGCACAGACACTGAGAGAAACAATCAATCAATGGGACCTCTTGAAACTGAGAAGCTTTTGTAGAGCAAAGGACATGGTCAACAAGGCAAAGCGACAGCCTACAGAATGGGAAAAGATCTTCACTAACCCCACATCTGACAGAGGACAGATGTCCAGAATATATAAGGAACTCAAGAAATTAGACATCAAAATGACCAACAATCCAATTAAGAAATGGCTACAGAACTAAACAGAGAATTCTCAACAGAGGAAACTCCAATGGCTGAAAGACATTTAAAGAATTGCTCAACATCCCTAATCATCAGGGAAATGCGAATCAAAATGACTCTGAGATACCACCTGACGCCTGTCAGAATGGCTAAGATCAAAAACACTCAAGACAGCTTATGCTGGAGAGAATGTGGAGCTAGGGGAACTCTCCTCCACTGCTGGTGGGAATGCAAGCTTGTACAACCACTTTGGAAATCAATACGGTGCTTTCTTAGAAAACTGGGAATCAATTTCCCCCAAGATCCAGCTATACCACTCTTGGGCATATACCCAAGGAATGCCCAATCATACCACAAGAGCACTTGCTCATCTATGTTCATATCAGCATTGTTTGTAATAGCAAGAACCAGGAAACAACCTAGATGCTCTTCAACTGAAGAATGGATAAATAAAATGTGGTATATATACCCAATGAAATACTACTCAGCAGAGAAAAACAATGACATCATGAGGTTTACAGGCAAATGGATGGATCTAGAAAAAATTATCCTGAATGAGGTAACCCAGACTCAGAAAGACAAACATGGTATGTACTCACTCATAGGAGGATACTAGATGTGGAACAAGGATGACTGGACTGCTACTCACGTCACCAGGGAGGCTACCTGGAAAACAGGACCCCAAGAAAGACACAAGGATTGCCCAATGATGGAGAAATGGATGAGATCTACATGAACAATCTGGACATGAGTGGGGGTAATGAAGGGTGTGGGTCGAGGCAAAGAGAGCTTGGGGGAGCGGGAGATCCCAGCTGGATCAGCAACAGAGAGGGAGAACAAGGAATAAAAGACCATGGTAACAACAATTCTCGCTCAAATAAACGCTCCTCATTCTCGCTAATTGGACTCCCAGAGATCCACCTGGGGCCTAGACATTTTTTTTTTTGGTTTTTCGAAACAGGGTTTCTCTGTGTAGCTTTGCGCCTTTCCTGGATCTCGCTCTGTAGACCTGGCTGGCCTCGAACTCTCAAAGATCCGCCGGCTTCTGCCTCCTGAGTGCTGGGATTAAAGGCGGGCTCCACCACCACAAGTTGGATAAAGCACAGGGACAAATAGCCAAACAAATGGAAACACATGAACTATGAACCAATGGCTGAGGGGTCCCCAACTGGATCACTCCCTCTGAATGGGTGAGACAGTTGTTTGGCTTGATCTGTTTGGGAGGCATCCAGGCAGTGGGACCGGGCCCTGTGCTCATTGCATGAGTTGCCTGTTTGAAACCTGGGACCTATGCAGGATCGCTTGGCTCGGCCTTGGAGGAGGTGACTGGACCTGCCTGGACTGAGTCTACTAGGTTGATCTCAGTCCACGGGGGAGGTTTTGCCCTGGAGGAGGTGGGAATGGGGAGTGGGCTGGGGGGGAAGTTGAGGGGGGCCAGAGGGGGGAGAACAAGGGAACCCGTGGCTGATATGTAGAACTGAATTGTATTGCAAAATAAAAATAAAAATTAAAAAAAATAAAAACAAAAAAAAAGACCATGGTAATTGAAGACCACCTGAGAATAGGAAGAAGCAAAGTGCTAGAGAGGCCCACAGAAATCCACAAAGATACCCCCACAATAGACTGCTGGCAATGGTCGAGAGACAGCCCAAACTGACCTACTCTGATGATGGGATGGCCAAACACCCTAATTGTTGTGCTAGAAACCCCATCCAATGACTGAGTGAACTGGATGCAGACATCCGTGGCTAGGCCCTGGGTGGAGCTCCGGGAGTCCAATTAGCGAGAAAGAGGAGGGTTTATATAAGCAAGAATTGTTGAGATCAAGGTTGGATAAAGCACAGGAACAAATAGCCAAATAAATGGAAACACATGATCTATGAAACAATGGCTGAGGGTCCCCCAACGGGATCAGGCCCTCTGCATGGGTGAGATAGTCGATTGGCTTGATCTGTTTGGAAGGCATCAAGGCAGTGGTCCTGGGCTCATTGCATGAGTTGGTTGTTTGAAACCTGAGGCTTATACAGGGTCGCTTGGCTCGGCCTGGGAGGAGGGGACTGGACCTGTCTGAACTGAGTCTACGAGGTTGATCTCAGTCCTTGGGGGAGGCTTTGCCCTGGAAGAGGTGGGAATAGGGGGTCGGCTGGGTGGAAGAGGAGGATGGCAGCGGGTGGGGTGGGGGGAGAACATAGGAATCCATGGCTGATATGTAGAACCGAATTGTATTGTAAAATAAAATTAAATTAAATTAAAAAAATTACTGCTGTGAGATCAATGTAAAATATCTGCATACAGTGACTTTTTATGATAATGTGTATACTAATGCCCAAACTTAATAAAATCTAGTGCACATTTTGAAAACAAAAAATAAATAAATAAAAATAAATGGGACCACCTGAAACTGAGAAGTTTTTGTAGAGCAAAGGACACAGTCATTAAGACAAATAGACAGCCTACAGAATGGGAAAAGATCTTCACCAAACCCACATCTGACAAAGGGCTGATCTCCAAAATACATAAAGAACTCAAAAAGCTAGACTTCAAAATATTGAACAATCCAATTAAAAAATGGGCTGCAGAGCTTAACAGAGAATTCTCAACAGAAGAAACTCAAATGGCTGAAATTCAATTAAGGAATTGCTCAACATCCTTACTCATCAGGGAAATGCAAATCAAAACAACTCTGAGATACCATCTTACACCTGTTAGAATGGCTAAGATCAGAAACACTGAAGACAGCTTATGTTGGAGAGGATGTGGAACAAGGGCAACACTCCTCCCCGGTTGGTGGGAATGCAAACTTGTACAACCACCCTGGAAATCAGTATGGTGGTTTCTCAGAAAACTGGGAATAAGTCTTCCTAAAGATTCAGCTATACCACTCTTGGGCATATACCCAAGGAATGCTCAATCATACCACAAGGACACATGCTCAACTATTTTCATATCAACATTATTTGTGATAGAAAGAACCTGGAAACAACCTAGATGCCCCTCAACTGTAGAATGGATAAAGAAAATGTGGCACATATACACAATGGAGTACTTCTCAGCAGTAAAAAACAATGATATCATGAAATTTGCAGGCAAATGGATGGAACTAGAAAATATTCTGAGTGAGGTAACCCAGACACAGAAGAACAAAAAACTCATAGTGGATACTAAATGTGAGGGAAGGGATGGCCATACTGCAATCCATCACTCCAGAGAGGCTAGCTCATGGGGAAAGAACCTAGTCGGGACACATGGATGACCCTGCAAAGGAGAAGTGGAGGAGATCTACATGAGCAGACTGGATGTGGGGGGTGGCAGAGGGCAAGGACGGGATGAAAATATTGGGAAATTGGAGGGTCAAGTTGGAACATTAACAGAGTGGGAGGGTAGGGAGGAAGATACCATGATAAATGACATCATCATGGGAATAGGAAGAGGCATGGTGCTGGGGAGGCTCTCAGGAATCCACCAGGATTACCCCATCTTGGTCTGCTGGCAGTGGCCTAGGGGGTGGCTGGACTGGTCTACTCTGGTGACTGGTCTAGTGAATAACCTAGCTGTCATCATAGAGCCTTTGTCCAGTGACTGATGGAGACAGATGCAGAGATCCATGGCCAGGCACCAGGCTGAGCTCTGGGAATCCAATTGATGAGAGAGAGGAGGGATTCTGCAGGCGAGGGATGTCAAGATCATGATGGGTGGATATGCAGATATGACAACCATGAAATGTGGACTGGTGGCTGTGGAGCCACCATGGGATTGGATTAGGCCCTCTGGATACGAAAGATGGTTGTTTGGCTTGAAATGTTTGGGGAGCACCCAGGCAGGGGAATCGGGATCTGTCCCTGGTGCATAAGCAGGCTTCTGTGAATCCTGTGCCTGGGGTGTGATGCCTTGCACAGCTTTGATGCAGTGGAAAGGGGCTTGGACCTGCCTAGGCTCAGTTTGCCAGGCTCTGTTGACTCCCAATGGGAGACCTTGATTTTAGAGATGTGTGGGTGTGGTGTGGCTTGGAAGAGAGAATGGGGGTTGGGAGGAGGGCGGAGGGTGCATCTGTGAGTTGTATGTGAAGTGAGTAGAAATTTCTTAATAAAGAAAAATGAAAAAAATAAACAATTCTCCATAGTTATAAGAAAATTGAAAAAAATACCCTGGACTCTATCCCATCATCATGAATTAAAGCAATACCAACAGGAAATATACAAACTCATGGAAGCTGAATAACTCACTGATGAAGGAACAGTGGATCAAGACAGCACCCACGAATGGAAATGAAAGCACAGCATATCGAAACAATGGGACACAATGAAAGTAGTTCTCAGGGGCAAGTTCAAAGCACTGAAAGCCTACATAAAAATACTGTAGTGATTTCTTATGAATAATTATAATACTTATAACACTTGAAATCTCTAGAAAAACAATACTTGAAAATAGTAGATAAAAAGAAATAAGAGGACTGAAAAATCAGGTAGTGAAAATCAAGGATGAAATCCATGATATAGAAACAAACAGCAACAGCATAAACCAAATGAAGAATTAAAAGAAATAAAAAGTTGTTTCCTCAGAAAAATCAAGAAGATGACAAGGCCTTAGACAAATCAGTCAACAAAATGAGAGAGAATATCTAAATTAATGAAGGTAGATATGAAAGGGATGACTTTACAATAGATCCTGAGGAAAATGAGAGAATCATAAGGACATACTTGTGGGAGCCCACACTGACTCTAGCTTTTGGACTCATTCCATCTTGACTTAATGTCACAGAGGTTTTTTATTATTATTTTTATTTTTGCTCCTCCAGGATAAATAACAGGATGTTTGGCCAAAGCTGTGGTCATTAGATGTTTTGATAATTAAGGAGGAGTTTATGCTTGTTTGTTCCTTGAACCACACTGAGGAGGTCTTTTCCCCTTTGCTTTGTGTATAAAAAATGCTATGCAAAATAAATTTGGGGCTACTGCTGAATTCATTGAGAGCCCTCCCAATCCTATCTTCTGTCTCTGGTCTTTTTTTTCTTAATCTACACTCCCCTTTTTTAAGGTAATGTTGGACAGGTCAGTTGGTCCTGACATGTGGTGCCCAAACAGGGGATCTGAATACAGGGGCCTTCATGAAGGACACCTCAGGTGAATGGAGCACTCAGATATTATTAAAGTGGAAGTGCAATGAGTAACTTAGGAGTGAAATTGTAAATATTGGGCAGGGTAATATTAGACAGTTGTTTATACATTTGCTTAAAGATATTTTAAAAGTCAGAGGAGCTAAAGTAGGGCAGCAGCCAGTACAGAAATTTTTAAAGTTTGTACAGCAGGTGTGCCCTTGGATTCCCAAGCATGGGACCTTGGACACAGACACATGGGGAATAGTTGGGAGTCAAAATCCAACAGCATTATAATGAACATGGGTCTAGAAAGGTCACAGTAGATACACTTATTCTGTGGGCACTTATCAGGGACACTTTTAAATTATGTCATGAACAGCAGAAGATATTTCCCCTGAAATTCAAGTTAAAAGTGAAACAAAACACTCCATGACACCAGAGGAGAAACTAGACGCAGACCTCTTTACAAAATTGTTTGATGGTGATCAGTTCAATCCTGGTGATGAAGCTGAGCTTGAAGAAGAAGCCACTAACTAGCTTAATGAGTTTTCACCTCCTCTGCTTTTGACCACATATGTTGAGAAGAGGAAATTTGGTGATGAGACTAAGGTGGAGTTGAAGGGGTTGAGAGATTTAGTAGTTTCCCTTTCACAAAAAAATGGAAACTCTACAGGTCTGCTCTGCTTAGAAGAGCACTCCTCTTTCTATGGCAAGGACTAAATTACATATGCCTGGGGGGCCAACAATCAAAGTAGAAAAGTTGCCTTTGACTGCTATGATGCAAAGTCCTCCTGAAACATGGCAAACCCTCACCCTTAGTCATGCATCTCCCCTGCAAGCTAGTGTTAAATGAGCAGCTAGCAGAGGGGAAAATGTGCAAGGATTTTGCTGTGGGATATCATTCTGTATGTTGTGAATATGTGTTTCTCTGACTTGTTGATAAATAAAATGCTGATTGACCAGTAGCCATGCAGGAAGTATAGGCAGGGTGAGCAGATGAGGAAAATTCTGGGAAGAGGAAGGCTGTCAGGAGTCACCAGTCAGACACAGAGGAAGTAAGATGACAAGGCAGAACTGAGAAAAGGTACTAAGCCACTTGGCTAAACATAAATAAGAATTTTGGGTCAATTTAAGTGTAAGAGCTAGTCAGTAATAAGCCTGAGCAAATAGCCAAGCAGTTATAATTAATATAAGCCTCTGTGTGTTTACTTGTCCCAGTGACTGCAGGATGGGAGGGACACACAAAAACTTCCAACTACAGGACTGCAAATGTTACCAATGACTGATAGAATCTTTGTCATCCAGGGATTGGAAACAGATGGCCAAAGCTTACCTGTCAGGAGGGGATTACCTGTTGTGGATTCAAGAGAGGGAAGCATTGGGCTAATGAATGTAAATCAAAGAAGAGTGCCCAGGGTAATCCACTGCATTCTAAAGATGGTATTTTGCTTGCCCATAAAAATAAAGAGTTTTGCTTGTAACATATCTACAGCTTCAGTGGGGCATTGTCCATGCAGGGTTATTAATTGTCCCAGAGAAAGTGCAAAGACAACTGTCTTTTCAATATTCGGGACAGATATTTTATCCTAAGGAAATTAATCCACAGAAATTGGAAATTAGGAAAAATAGCTTGCAAACTTTGAAAGATTTTCAAAAAATATTATGGGATATTCAAACGCTATAGCCCTATTTGATGTTGTCTATGGGAGATCTTGAGCTCCTCCATTAGATTCTTAAGAGGAATGGCCATCCTAATTCCCCTAGATATCTTACAGATGCTGCTAGACAAGTACTGGCTCTGGTGGAGCATGCCATTCAACACCAGCAAGTATGCTGTGTTTGACTATGCAAAACCATGGGGAATCTATGTGCTTCCTACATGACGTACTCCAACAGCTGTGTTATGGCAAATTAGGCCATTATTGTGGTTGCATCTAGCTGTTTCCCCAGCCCAAGTGTTTTACTCTTATTATGAAGCAGTAGCTTGTTTAGTACAGAAAAGCTGGATAGATTCTAGGCGATATTTTGGAAGAGAAAAAACTCCAATGAAAGAGCTGCTTGTGTTATTAAAGGCAAAGTTTATGTAGTATAAACAGCTCCAGCTTCAGCTCAGATAGTAGAATTGTGAGCTTTAGCTATGGTTTTCCAGCTTTTTGTAAACAGCTCATTTAATCTATATACTGATAGTCATTATTTCTAGAGCCCTTCAAGTTATAGAGACTGCTCCCTGCTTTGGAACTACTAATGGTCAGGTTAGGATGCTGTTTCAGCAAATACAAGATGGTATTAGTCAAAGAAACTTGCCATACTTTGTGGGTTATATTAGGGCTCATTCCAATATTCTTGATCCACTAGCTGATGGTAATGCATCAGCTGATAAATTAACACAGATGATTGCCTTGTCTCTTGTAGAACTGTCTCAAGAGTCACATACCCTTCATCATCAGAATAGCAGAAGTTTAATAAAACTATTTGTCTCTACCAGGGAAATTGCTTCTCAGATTGTTAAGCAATGTGATGTGTGCCCACAGTATTTTCCTGTGCATCCTATATGGATAAATCCTCAAGGCCTTCTTCCCAATCATTTATGGCAAATTGATGTTACTAATGTGACAGAATTTGTCAAATTAAAATATGTCTATGTGGCAGTCAATACCTATTCAAGGCTTTTGATGACCATCAGACAAATTGGGGAAGCCGCCAAGCATGTGATAACTCATAGCTTAAAATATTTTGCATATATATGGATTCCTAAAATTATAAAAATGGATAATGGTTTGGGATATATTAGTAAACCATTTCAATAATTTTGTTACCAATGGAAAATTGAGCATAAAAAGGCATTCCTTGCAGTCCTGAAGAACAAGGAATTGTTCAATAAGCCCATGACAAGCTTAAGATACAACTTCAAAAAATTAAAACTGGGGAGTTATAGCCTCAGTCACCACATAATGCACTGAATCATGCCCTCTTTACCTTTTTTCAATGTGGATAACCGTGAGCAATCTGCCATGCATTAATATTGGCATGATGGCACTCAAGCAACTTTTGCTCAGGTAAAATGGAAGGATCCTTGCACTGGGTTATGGAAGGGCCCTGCCCCTGTTTTGATATGGATCTGAGGACATGTTTGTGCTTTTTCACAGGAATAAAATGAAACTTGTTCCCTGCCTGAGCACTTGGTGTGGTGTACAGAAGAGAGGAATGCCAGACCAGGTGATACTGTGGTTGCCAATGACCCCCCACCAAGGAGTTGTAGTGAGATTTACTAAACCTATGTTCTTGTTCCACAAGTATTACATCCTGTATTCTGAAAAAGAAAGCAGATTACTGTAGATGAATTTCTACACAGTCTTATCAAGGAAAAAACTCAGAGCCAAATATATGGGTGAAAACCTGAGAGATCAGGGAAATAGAGAAAGCCACAGGTAAACTTACCTCATCAACTCTGCAGCTTCCAAAAAATGAGACTTCCTATCTACCCATGCCTATATGCCTTGCTGTTATGCCATCTGATTTGCTCTCTCTCTCCAGCTACATCACTTCATCTTCTCACCCAGATCTGTCACTTCCTGTCTGTATGTACAGATTTCCAAACTCCACAATTAACTAGTGTTTGAATTTAAGGCATGTGCCACCATACCTGGCTCTGTTCCCAGTGTGACCTTGAGCTCACATAGATCTAGACAGACCCCTGCTTCCCAAGTGATGGGATTAAAGGTGTGTGCTATTATTGTGTGACTTCTATATAGTGGCTGCATTTTTCCTCTGATCTCCAGGCAAATTTTATTTTACAGGGAGGCACATTATATTGAGGGACACAAGACAATACCACAGATAATGGTGGTGGTTATGATCCAATACTTCTTGACAAACCTGCTGCATAGATTTCCCAGACCTCTGTGAATTTTAATTATTCTGTGTATGGCTGAAGAACATCTATCTGTATTTTCAAAAATGAGCCTATGACTGGATATTTGTCCATTTATCCACACTACATCTTAGAAAGCAGAGGTCACTTTTTCCAGTATAGTGTCCAACTGCTGTTGCCCAGAGGAAATAGAAGGTCTGGACAACAGGTGCCTCAGAGATTTCCCCTCTGTGGGAAAGAGATTCATTAGAGCAATTGCTCACTATTATAGAGGCAATGGATGGCTAAAACCCTCTTAAGTAAAATGTAACTGGAATTCAGAGATATGTGCTCACTGGTCAGGAAACCAAATTGGAGGTACTGAAGAGGCCCTCCAAACTGCTGAGGAAGGGTGGGATAAAGGTTTTGCTGCTGATATTTGATACTTAGGGACAAGCACAGTTCAAAGGTATCTTTGCAAATTGGTGACAGCAATGCATTGAATTTTAGGAGAGGGGAAAATGTAGGTTCATAAGTATGGAGTTACTCCTACCACACCCACCACAAGAACATTTTCTTATCTCTTGAATGTGTAAATGTTAGCTTGTGTTAATGTACCCTCTTTTTAAGGTAAGTTATGAGAACTGTAATTTAATCAATAATATGTTCATTGTTAATGATCATACAAGAATTACGATGCTAATTTGATAATGTTTGTAACCTCTTCTGTTGACAATGAAAGTGCTACTGGATGGGAAAAGTTTAGACATCATCTGAGAGGAATTTGGCATGGTGCTAATGTGTTATTAGGTTTGATGATGTTATATTGGCAAAGTTGTATTTTGATGCAGCTAAAACTGCTGAAGACATTCTGAACCAATATAAATGGCTATTCCATCTTGGTTATCCCTTACTCCTTTATTAGGAGGTATTGCAGCCATCGGATCATGTGTATTGCTAGGCATAATTTGCTAGGCATAATTTGCTTGCCTATTATTATCAAGTTACTTGTGAACTTTCAGTGGCAAGTTGGTTCAGAACTTCATGGAATTAAGCTATGCATCCTCCCTTGAAATTTTGCAGAGGCTGGCCGTCAAAAAAGAGTTAAGTCTTTTTTACCACTTTTCAACCCAAGTCAGGGCATGAATCATGGAATTACTGTGCCAAGGATGGGTAAGACTTGTTGGTTGAAAAAGGCAACCTAAGACAGGCAAAGTTATATGAGGAGTTAGGGGACCTCTCGAAAATAAAAAAAAAATGGGGGGGGGAATTGTGGGATTCCACAGTGACTCAAGCTTGTGGTTTGATTCCATCTTATCTTAATACCAGAGAGTTCCAGTTCAGTTTTCCTCCTCAAGGCTGAATAGCAGGATGCTTGGCCAAAGGCATGGTTACTAGATATCTTGCTCCTGAAGTCCAAATAAGAAGACCTAACGTGTGGTTAGTAGATGTTTTGAGAACTAAGGAGGTGTTTACACTGGTTTGTTCCTTGAACCATTGTAAAAAGTTCATTTGCCCCTATTACTTTGGTTAATAAATGGCTATGAGAAATAAATTAGGGGCTGCTGCAGTGTTCATTGAGAGACCTTCTTATTCTGTCTTCTGTCTCTTGTCTTTTTCTTTCTTAATCCTCATTCCCCTATTCTGGTACTGTTGGACAGGTCAGCTGGTCCAGACACTGGGCTCCACATAGCTGCACACTTGCTGTCCACACAAGAGAGATGATAATTGCAGGACTGAGGTGGGGGGAGGACATGGAATCACACAACCATATCTCAGGCATTGGCTGCTTCCATATAGCACAAGTCCTGGGCAGAAAGACTATGGGAGTGATATCAGTAACTCAGAAAAAAAAACAACTAGTGTATGTGTCTCATACTGCAATGTGTGAGTAGAGTTTGTAAGGGAAATTCTGTGTCAAGAGTGTGGGTAACTGACTCTATCAAAAGGGGAGTAGAGATAGAACCTGAGTGTATGTCAAAATTATCAAGGAAGGGGGACACCTCTGAGGAAGAGGATCAGTCAGAAAAGAGACATGGGGTTCTAGATACTTTACACTACTGATTCTGCAAATATTTAATACATTCTATAGTGACAAATTCAGGGGTAAAGAAAACAGTGGTTTAAGGTGGTCTCCCAATCTCCTTAAAGGATTTAATCTTTCAGTTATGAAGAGTGTGAATGAGAAGAACAAAGGAAGATGAATATGTTCATAATCTATATTGTTTAATGATAAAGTACATATTTTGTTGCCCTTAGCCCTTATTTGCAGAATGGTGATAGATGTATGAGTGAATGTGAATGTAGTGATTAGAATTAAAAAAAAATCACATATCCCAACCTTCCCATTATAGCCTTGCTATAGGCAGTATTTGCTAATTAAATGTTATAAGTTATACAGAAGAAAAGTGTAACAAAACAAATACACATGGACACACAATATTATGTTAATAATCTTCTACTTAACTAGCATTATAAGAATTATGAAATATATTCTTATTGGCTTTGGTAGTGTGCATGATGGCTTTCTACTTGGAATAAGACCTAGCACTTATTTTTAGATTAATGGAATTATTTCCCATATGATTGTACATGTGTTCATGGGAAGATTTTTTTACATCAATTTAAGTAAAACAAAACAAATGGAGATGTTTGAATCTCTTCAACAAGTGTGATTGGTATAGGGTCCCTTAGGTAATTTTCTCTGTAAATGTATGTAAGGAGAGTTAAGGAAAAGCTGTCTATCTGATGTCATCTGTTAGAAGTGTGTCCTTCAGTCAGTTTTAAAAATATTGAAATCACATGGAAATTAAAGCATTGTGTTGTAAAAATTTGAAAGTGACGAGTCTGGATATATAGAAAAGGGTAGTGGAAGACTTTTTTGTCATCCTGAAATTCATCTTTAAACTGGAAATGATCCTAAGCGATAGTCTAATAAAATCCACATTTGAACTATTCCCAGTTTAGACAACTAATTTTCACACAACATTGTTGCATGTACATCTTGTATATTAGAATTTTCTCCACTCTTACATTAATATCCAATATTTTTGTGTTCTGCTGGTATTCATCAGGATTTACATGTATGATCTGACATGGATGATAGATTATTTCTATAACACACAATATTTAAATGTACTTGATTTATTTTCCAAAATAAATAACACGATTTTTAACAGTTCTGTGACATATTACACTTATGTTCCTCCCATGGATCCAGGAAAGGCTCTATGAAACCATGCAATTATAGAGGCATTAACTTAAATTTGGGCAAGATTCACTATGGGGCAGGTTACATTCACATTATAGTGTCTGGAAATATTCACTCATAATTTACATTGACCTGAAAATAGAACTTTACATTCATGTGAACACATGATGTAAAAAAGAGGTCAAAGCAGCAGCACTGTAGGGTGAGCAGCTGTGTGTAAGCACAAAGGAAACACTGCACTGCTGTGTTTGAAGAAGCCACCTGAGTAGCAGTCAGGGAACTGCACTGTAACTTTTCATGTTTTCTCTATTGCCATTCAGCCAGGTTCAAGTCCTTGTTGTACCTATAATCAGAGCATGAGTTTACAAAGCCATAACCCCTCTCTGCTAAATTCATTTTCTCTGTGCTTGGTAAAGTCATGCTCTGCTCACAGATGGTATAGTGCAGGAGTTATCAAGTCTCCTGTCTCTGAGGCAGCTCTGTGTAAAGGGTGCATGCTTTCAAACCCTCATAAACATCTTCAAACCTTCCAAATTTCTCAAATAATCATTGTTTCTAGAGGAGCTTTTGTGGACAGAGAATGTGAAATTTTGTTGGGACAGAAATTCAGCCCATGCCTCATGTTCCCCTGCATGATCCTCAGGTTCAGAAATCAGGAAATTACAAGATGACAGGTATGAATCTGGCTCTAGGAATGATCTTCTTATCACAGACTACATTTGGACTTCTGGGCAACTCTTCTGGCTTCTACAATTACTTAATGCTTTACTTCACAAGGTACAAGCTGAACTCCACAGACTTGATTCTGAACTATTTGATTGTAGCCAATTTCTTTATTTTATTTTATAATTTAATTCAATTTTACATATCAGCTGCGGATTCCCTTGTTCTCCACCCCGCCCCCCGCTGCCCTCTCCTGCCTTCCCCCCAGCTCACCTGCCATTCCCCTCTCCTCTAGGGCAAAGACTCCCCTGAGGATTGAGTTCAACCTGGTAGATTCAGTCCAGGCAGTTCCAGTCCCCTCCTCCCAGGCTGAGCCAAGTGTTCCCATATAAGTCCCTGGTTCCAAACAGCAAGCTCATGCAGTAAGGACAGTTCCAGGTCCCACTGCCTGGGTGCCTCCTACACAGTTCAAGCTAATCAACTGTCTCACTTATCCAGAGCACCTGATCCAGTTGGGGGCTCCTCAGGTATTGGTTCATAGTTCATGTGTTTCCATTCGTTTGGCTATTTGTCCCTGTGCTTTATCCAACCTTGGTCTAAAAATTCTCGCTCATACAAACACTCCTCTTTCTCGTCAATTGGACTCCTGGGGCCTGGCAGTGGATCTCTGCATCTGGTTCCCTCAGTCATTGCATGGGGTTTCTAGCAGGACAGTTAGGGTGTTTTGCCATCCTATCACCAGAGTAAGTCAGTTCGGGCTGTCTCTTAACCATTGCCAGTAGTCTATTGTGGGGGTATCTTTGAGGATTTCTGTGGGCCTCTCTAACACTTTGCTTCTTCCTATTCTCAGGTGGTCTTCATTTATTATGGTCTTTTATTCCTTGTTCTCCCTCTCTGTTCTTGATCCAGCTGGGATCTCCCACTCCCCCAAACTCTCTTTCCCTTGACCCTTGCCCTTCATTACCCCCACTCACGTCCATGTTGTTCATGTAGATCTCATCCATTTCTCTGTCACTGGGCGACCCCTGTGTCTTTGTTGGGGTCCTGTTTTCTAGGTAGCCTCCCTGAAGTTGTGAGTAGCAGTCTAGTCATCTTTGTTTTACATCTAGTATCCTCCTATTATTGAGTACATACCATGTTTGTCTTTCTGAGTCTGGGTTACCTCACTCAGGATGATTTTTTCTAGATCCATCCATTTGCCTGTAAACCCCATGATGTCATTGTTTTTCTCTTCTGAGTAGTCTTCCATTGTGTATATATACCACATTTTATTTATCCATTCTTCAGTTGAAGGGCATCTAGGTTGTTTCCAGGTTCTGGCTATTACAAGCAATGCTGATATGAACATAGCTGAGCAAGTGTCCTTGTGGTATGATTGAGAATTTCTTTTTTTTTTTTTTTTGGTTTTTTGAGACAGGGTTTCTCTGTGTAGCTTTGCGCCTTTTCCTGGAACTCACTTGGTAGCCCAGGCTGGCCTCGAGCTCACAGAGATCCGCCTGGCTCTGCCTCCCGAGTGCTGGGATTAAAGGCGTGCGCCACCACCGCCCGGCTAAAGGACTGGAATCTGCATGGGCCGGGAATCGAACCCGGGCCTCCCGCGTGGCAGGCGAGAATTCTACCACTGAACCACCCATGCCATGAGAATTTCTTAACTCTTCTGTGTAAAGGAGTGCCCTAGACCATGACAGATTTTGGGCTGAAAGTTTTTGTAATTTTAGATACTAGCTCCTCTTATACCATCACAAAATGGGCAGGGATGCATGTGTTTATAGCAGCAGCTTCATGAGTGTCTTCCAAGGCTAGACCATCAGCCATGGCAACACCAGGTGGGCAAAGATTCAAGACAAAACATTCAAGCACAGTGACTTCTTCCTAGGCTTTTGTTGCATTCTGAACATCCCCACTAGTATTTCTAATCTCCACTACATGACTTGAAAATTGGGAGATAGTAGCATGCAGAGTATACAAGACTTTGGATAATGCTTTGTTTGTCTTGACAAAATTGACCAAATTGTACATGCTGTGTTCCTACCTCTCACTGGTGCTGTGTATGGGGGCCACATTGTTTGGGCCAGCATATCAACTGTTCTTATCTTGTACAGGCACAAGTAGAGAATGCAATACATGCCCAGGACCCAAACTTCCCCAAGATCTTCCACTGACTCCAAGGCTATCAAAACTATTCTTCTTCAGGTGAGTACCTTTGTGTTCTTTTATATAATGTTCTTTTATATAATCACTTGCCTCTTTCAATTGTTTCTGGTTTTCTTGAATAATCCTACCTGGTTCCTGGCAAACACAACCATAGTCATCTCTCGGTGTTTCCGAGCTGTGAGTCACTTTCTGCTCATGTACCACAATTCCATAGCATCCAACCACTGTGTTCCCTGGATGAGAAATTTATAAGAACCTGATATGATTAAAAATATGAACTGAAGCACCATACATGGTTTTTTATTAATCCCTTATGCCTTGGAAGGGTATGCACATTGTGGACAAAAAACACAAGAACACTGTTATGCATTTATAAACTTCTGTATTGTAATATGTGTATGTGCTTTTATGCATTTGTATTTTAGTAAGTACATAAAAACGCTTACTCAGATTGTGTTTACCCTATTTCATGCAATGTATTTGTCAAGTTATTGGTGACAAATTGTAATCTACAAAGGCTAAATAAAAAACAAAATTGCAAAATTTAGATTTCTGAAAAAAAAGTTACTGTGACCATGATAAACAGACTAGCAAGACCACCTATGTTCATGTTTTCTTGTTATGTTTGGTGATTAGCTTGTTAAATAAAACTTACTTCTCCTTGCTCTGATTCTATTCTTTTATCATTATCTGTATTTTGTGAGAGCCCCATCCAATTGAATGCTATCAAACAGTATTTGATAGGAGCAACTGGAAATTGTCATGTTTTATATAGCAATGAAAACAGATAGAAAACTTATGATCTAATGTCTGTTTTTTACACTTCTTCAAATTCCATCTATTTATTTTTATTGTTAATGCCTTTTGATAATTCCACATTCTGTGTTTAAAACCTTATTCTGAAAGTCCAATTGTGTTCTGCATTCTCTGTCCCACTTTCTCTTAGGAATAATGACATAATTATGCTTCATTTCTAACACCTTGGGTTTAAACATTGATTTGTATCTTAGAAATGTTTTTTATAAACAAGTCAGACATTCTTTGTTCAATGAATTTCCCAAACTAAACCAAAGTCTGCATGCAGATTATACATGTAAGAATAATATCTTCAATCTCAAATGTGCTGCCTGATGCTTCTCATATAACTAAACAATGAGTGGTGACATATGGCTTTTCCCAGAATAGACCAAATGTAACTGATTGTATTTAAAGTTGTAGAATACATCTGTATGAATTCTGTTATACCAGATATTTAAAATTTAAGTCCTTTTAATTTTCCTGATTGCTCATATGATGCTTATGGGATTTAACAGTGACAGTGTCAATAAATTTATACATTGTTATGCTGATACACAAATGCAGTTTTGTGCACATGAATTCAAGTTTTCCCTCAAGGGATATAGTGGGGCTGTTTGCAAACACCAGGGCCTATAGAGTAAGATGCACTTGAGGCAAGAAGCAAATCCAGTTCAATACAACTCATTATCCATTGTTGACTCAAATTTCCAGATTCTGGGCAGTTTATTTTAGGCATGTTTAAGCACAGCACAATTTGGGGAAAGGTTTTCATATGATAATTAATTTATTACCATGTGTACAACAAGGTTTGAGACATGTTAACATTGAAACATTTTACAAAGTACATATGCTCTCTTCCACAACAGTGGGTTCTATGAACTGACAAACAACCCTAAGCATAATGTCTAAAGAGAGGGATTGAAACAGGCATAAAAGTCTGTGGGAGTCAGGTGTGTCCTGGAGACAACACCTAGGCGATTGCAAAGTGCATGGGATAGCTCCTACAAGGATAGAGTCTATTGACTGAGCAACAATGCTTGAAAGCCTAGGAACTAAGTGTCATGGATAAGCAAAATACTCTGGGGAATTCATGTGTGGCCTGACCCCACAGATAGCACAGGTCTTCATACTATTCATTGCATCCAGTCACAACATTCTTGGTAGAAAACAAGTTACATATATCTCTTTCCTTGAAGAGTCAACACTGTATGTTTAGCATTCCTGGATTCCCAAAGGCTTATCTGTGAGCCCAAAGACCTCATGACCTCTACAGTATAATAACATAGAATTCTGGCCCCCTCTTATAAAAGCAAACACTTCAGTAGTAGACATGCTTGTTGAAATTGTACGTGGAATAAGGGGGCCTGGGAGGTGGCTCTGTGGATGAAGTACCTACTACTTAAACATAAGGATTAGTGATTAGAGCCTTAGCATCTGTGAAATCCCAAGAGTGATGGTGGAGGTCTACAATCCCACTACTGGAGGCAAGAGGCAAGATGATTTTTTTTGAAATCACTGACTAGCCTGTGAACACCACAGACTGATTATGCATGCTGGGATTTTTGAAACACTTTGCCTCATAGAAGAATATAGAGAGTTAGAAAACCAGAAAGCTAACATCACATACCTGTTCAAAATAGGAACACACAAAAAATGTACATTTGCTCTTGCATGTATAAAATCAGACATACAGAGCAGCATACAAAATATTAGATATAAAGACTGTGTGGTCAGAATCAGCTGGGCTACGACTTCTCCTAGAGATTAAGTTGACTGTGGTAACTATTGAGTATCATGATCCTCGAGTGATGGAAACTTCTGGAAGAAAGTTTAAATTGTGAGGTATTGCTGCCTTTGTTTTATGTGCACCCCTTTACACATTAATGTACAAACATCTACTGAGTTAATCTCATGACTTGAGGCTTGTTACTGTTACAGGAATAGCCTGTGATTATCTACAGAAATCATGCTCAGATATGAGAAATCTGCATGTACATGTTGAAGATCTATCATCCATCTACTTCCTTTACTCTTAGAGGTGGTAAAAAAAGATAGAGCGCCAATATGTCACATGACCCCTCACCACTACAGGACCTGCACACCACTTGCCTCTTTTCTTGTTTTTGCCCTCTCTTTTCCTATTCCATTTAGCATTGTTGGAAGATAAGCATTTAGGATGCTACATCTTCTAAATAACTTGCATGTACAAAGTCACAGAAAATGACATTTTGACAGCACATGGTGTCACATAGCTTAACAGAACACAACAAGACCACGATTTCTAATGCAGGATGGTCCTTAACTGTAGAGGAGCAACAGTAAAGGAAATCAAAACAAGAATTTTACAAAGGAGAATCTGTGGGAATGTAAGCATCTGATTTCCAGGTCAACAAGATGAACATTTACAAAACTCTACTTTGTATTAAGAGTATGTTTAAGATGAGGAATATGTTATCAATTGAAAGGTCAAATGAATAATTAAATACAAAGAAAACCTGCCTGCAAAGGAAAGTGACAAACTGAAGAGATAAAATGTTTATTTTTAAAAAAGGAAAAATATGCATAATTGAGACAGTTTTATATCTTGATCTGCTTAAGAGGCTCCTGGCAGTGGGATCAGGATCCATCCTTGGTGCATGAGCTGGCTTTTTGGACCCCACTACCATGGCGGGACACCTTGCACAGCCTTGCTGTAGGGGAAGGTGCCTCAACTGAATGTACCTGGCTTTGCTGACCTGGCTTTGTTGACTTGCCATGGGAGGCCTTTTCTTGTCAAAGGAGGGAATTGGAGGCTGGTAGGAGGGAAGAGAGGGGGATCTGTGGTTGGTATGTAAAATGAATAAAAAAATTTTTAATAAAAACAAACAAACAAAAAAGAGGAAAAAAAGAAAAATGAAAAGAAAAAAATCTGCAAGGAAAAAATATTAAGAAGAAACAGGAAGACAACACAAAAGACAACAAAACCAAAACCAAACCATCACCACTCATGATACTTTTAAAAAGCCTAAAATACCCAAATAGCTTATACAAAGAGTTAAAAGACTTCTTAATGGTAGCTATGAAGGATTGAAAACAGAAATTGCAGACAATCTAGTATATGCAAAGACTGCCCTTTTTCATTATGCATCAGTATCATACAGTTCTCATGGCTACATCAAAGTGAGTTGAATCCAATCTCTATAGAAATTCCTATGTCAGGCTTCTCAGAAATACAGAAAATTAGTCCAAAAACTCATAAGGCAGTTCTCCAAATGTAAAGACATTCAAATCAATCTTGAGCAGGAAAAGCCGTAGCAAAGTTACCATATTACCAAAATCAGAAATACCATGTTTAGACCCATGGGAAAATTAGTTAATAAAAAAAATAATCCTTGAAGGTGCAATAACCACAGATAAATAAATAAATGTGGCATGGTAGAAGTTCACAAAGCAAAGGCCCAATTGTGTGCACCTATGGGATTCTTATAAGGAATCTAACCAATACTTTTTCAGAAAAGAGAATCTTTAAAAGAGAAGATGCTATAAAAGTCAGTGTTCACCTGCACTGTGTTTAACTAGGTCCTTACCAATTACCTTGAGTGAATTGAGTGAACAACTCAATTTAGGATGATGAAATACCTTAACATAAAACAATAAATTAAAATTACTATAGAAACAGATTCATTTCAGTATTAATGTAAAGGCAATGAATTCCTGAGTAGTATGGAAATACCTGAGAAAGTAGAGACAGAAAGAGAAAACACTTACGTTTCACAAAGAATATGATCAGTAGAATAAAGAGGAACCAAAGCACAAAAGAAAACTGCTCCACGAACCATACCCCAGTGTTGGGGAATATTATTTTAAGTTCTGTTACTTTTGTTTATGTTGCCTTTGACATTGAAGGTGTGATTCTTTGCCTATTTAAAACACCCAATGGTCTAATATAGAACTTAATGGCCAATAGCAAGGAAGGAGAAAAGATAGGTGGGGCTTGCAGACAGTAAGAATGTATGGGGGAGAAATCTGGAAGGAAAGAAAGGGAAAGAAAAGGAAGAGGATTCCAGGGCCCAGACACACAGCTAAACAGCAAGCCATGGAGTAAGAAACAAAGAAAGGTATATAGGAATAGAAATGGAAAAGCCTAGAGACAAAAGATAGGCAGGGTAATTTAAAGTTAAGAAAAACTGGCAAGAAATAAGCCAAGCTAAGGTCAGGCATTTATAAGTTGAGTTAGCCTTTGTGTGTGATTTATTTGGAAGCTGGGTTGTGGGCCCCCCAAAAGAATAAAAACAACCAACAATACCCCAGTGTATTAAAACCAAGAATATGTAGTGACCTAGCTAAAGTTAATTTCAAAATAAAACAGTGGAATTGAAAGACTCAATTAATCATATAAGAAAACACAGTACACAACAGGCAGACTTGACAATGTAGGAGTGTAAAGGATGGAGGGAAAGGCCATGGAATACCACATTCAAACACCAATAGTAGAAAGTAAGATGAATAAAGCACACAATATCTCTGGGATATGATCAAGAGAACAAACCTAAGTTAAAAGTTATCAGAGAGATTGTGTTTAATGATGGGATAGGAATTTCCCAAATGTAAAGGAAGAAATGGTCATTCAAGCAGAAGTAGCATTTAGAGTTCAAACGGTTATGGGCAGAGAAGAAACCCTTTCCCTCATACTGTAGTCAGATGTTGGGAAATACATAACTAATATAACAAATAACAAGATATAAAGGAAAATGATATCATTCTGAAAGTTTAAACAGAACAGAAGGATATCAGGCCTCTCATTAGCATCTATTCATCAGCATGGCATGGGAAAATATAGTTTGAAACTTAAGGAGGCCACTCCTTTAACCCAAGCACTGGGAAGGCAGAGACAGGTGGACCTCTATAAGCTGAAGGACATCTTGTTCTATGAAGAAAAGTTGAGGGCTGCTAGGGCTACCTAGAGAGATCTTGTCTTAAGATAAATAAGTTAATAAATAGAAAAAAGATAAGGGACAACTTTGAATGCAGATTACTGCACTAAGAGATGCCTTTTGTAAAACTGAAGGAAAAGTAAAAATGAGGATTATAAAAACTGCCATGAAAACAGGTTTCTTACCAGATCCCAATAAAATCTAGTGAATAATTAGGAAACAGCTTAAAATTTCTATTGTAAAAAAAGTGGAAAATACAGAAGTAGACAAATTCCTAGAAATATATGATCTGACACAATTACTCCAAAAGGTATAAGCAATTATAGAAGACTGAAGAAGCATCATGAAAATGGTCTTATAGAAAAAGTCCAAGACTGGATGTGTCCTTTGCTGACTTCTGCCAATCCTTTCAAGAGCTAACACTAATGTTTTAAAGAGTGTCTGAAAAAAGAAAACAGAAAGAGGTAAACAGCAAAACTTACTCATGAATCATTCACCATCATGATCATGTGTTCAATTCTGGTGAACCTCATGTGGGATGAACAGAACAGTTGTCCTGTAACCTCCAAATGCTTAAAAGAAAGAATATTCCCTAAACAAAGAAATAAAGGTAATAAGAATATTAACAGAAAAGAGAGAGCATGAAACCCTTGTCAAGAAAAGATTTGAGGGCATATTAATGTGTAAAACATGAAAAGAAATGAAAAATGGAATATGCTAACAGAAATTGCAGTTATTTAGTAGATTAATGAACAGTACAGAGAGATCTTGTTAGATGAAAAACAAGACTAAAAGGAAAAAAATAAAAACACAATTGAAACACAATGTTTGTTTTCCTCTGTATTAGTTGAATGCAAGGCAAAAATTTTTGAGATTTACTCATGCCTCAGTCAGATGGCCATCATCAGGAAGACAAATGTCCCTGTCTCTGAATGTTCTTTCTCATTCTATCTCAAAATAAATATTGTCTTTGAGGGTTTGTTTAAAGGACTCTGATGTGGTGTCCATCTGTAATTGTGAGCAGATTTGGGCAGCAGTGGTGTGTCTGACAGTTACAGACACGGTAGAGTTGGCCTCTCACAGCTTCTGCTCTTGAGGCGGTCATTTGCCAGGAGCTTTGAGAACCTCCTGTATTTCTTCTCTACTTATTCTTGTGTTTTTTCCTATGACCAGTAACAATATAAATAAACCACCATTTACTACAAAATATGACTATTCTTTGACCATGAGACACAGGCAGGTACACAGTGTCAGAGTGTGATTGAACAGAGGGAAAAAACAGCAGTCAGTATGGATTTAGTGACACTTTCTTATGGTCTGTGAAATTCTTCCTCACTCATTTGTCTCATATCATTTCTCGTTAGTAACTTAAATGATTTAGTCTCTTGAGGAAAACAAGTAGGAAATAACTAAATCTGTTTCCTTGGTGGAGAAAAGAATGAAATTGAACTTCCATAGCTCCCTGCCAGTCCTTCACATGTCATAATTCAGTATTTCTTTCTCACTCCCTGTGTGATCTTGTCTTCCTCCCATGATGAACAATTATCAGATCATCATTTAGAGTGTTCCCATTAAGAGATAGGATCAATAAGATTGTAATTATTCTTGATCACAATTACTTCTGGCAAACATCTTTCAGCAAGGTTTTAAGGTAATTATTTTTTAGCACACAGTGGCTTGGATTGTGGTCATATTCATTGTAAAGTATTTTCAAACTTCTCACATTCATTATTTTTGTTTGATTTTTCTCCACATATTTATGTACTGTCTCTCAAGTCCAGGTCAGTGTATAACAATAAAAGTAGATTCTCTTCTACCATGTGCTGTGGGATGGTCTGTATGTCAAATGTGTTGCTCTGATTGGTCAGTAAATAAAACACTGATAGGCCAGTGGCCAGGCAGGAAGTATAGGCGGGACTAACAGAGAAGAGAACTGAGAGAATGGGAAGGCGGAGGGAGTCACTGCCAGCTGCTGCCAGGAAAGGCAGCATGTGAAGATGCCAGTAAGACACGAGCCACATGGCAAGGTATAGATTTATAGAAATGGGTTAATTTAAGATATAAGAACAGTTAGCAAGAAGCCTGCCATGGCCATACAGTTTGTAAGCAATATAAGTCTATGTGTTTACTTGGTTGGGTCTGAGCAGCTGTGGGACTGGCGGGTGACAGAGATTTGTCCTGACTGTGGGCCAGGGAGGAAAACTCTAGCTATAACCATGATTTGTGTGCTGGGATCAAACTCAGCTCTTCAAAATCATCAGAAGGATGGATCTTCAACTGACTGAGCAAGTTTGGTGAGCCTTATGGTAATTATATTTATATCTGCTGGCTAATATTCTTCCCCCAAATCTCAAAATGTCACTTTCAATAGATATGAAACAGAGTATTTACTCTTACAATTACTGAATATGTAATTGACTTGGTATGTCAATGTGGATTATAGCAAGTTATTTCTTACATTAATAAGCATCATAAAAAATCATGTATCATAGTCATATATCCTTAATGATTTGTATTATATATATGTACATATATATCCTCTTAATAATAACTTTCTGCATAAGAAGCATAAATATTTGCTTTAGGTATTTATGAAATACTTTAGAGTTTGATGTTTTTCCTTTGATTTTTGAAATATTTATATTTCAAATGGAAATGCATGCCAACTTTCAGATTTACCAACACTCGTCATTCTTGTGTTACTAATATGAATGAAAACTTAAGTATCATTTGATAAATATAAATTATTAATTATGAACATACATAATCTTTAAGAAATATGTATTATACATTTCTGCCATAGATAAACAAATATAAAAGTGTACATGCTTTTTCTCTACAGTATATACTTTTTGGTAGATGAGATGGAATGGAGCATAAAGTAAGGAGTGGGAATGGAGAGGGAATTGTGGGAGAGAACATATGGAGAGACAACCAAAATTAAAGACTATTTGAAGGCTAGTATGAGTATGGAAACTTCATATAGTAAAAATTCCCATATATATATGGGAATATATATATATATATGTGATCTAAAGGAAGTTGTCATATAAAGGGAGTGGCCATCTTTTGTCACCAAATGAAAATTTTAGACTAAGATTGGGTATATCTAACTGGGTTCTTGCTCCAAGAGACTCCATGGGAATCCCCAAACAACCCAGGCTATTGACACGACAAGTTTATTCTCTTTAAACTGATAACTGATAACAAGGCCTCATTGCTGAACACAACACCTTTTCAACTTATTGAGCATGGAGATGTTAAATAGGTGCCTAATTAGAATATTCACCCTTCCTTTTTGGCATCTTTTGTACAGAAAATTACTCTGCTTGCTGCCAAAAGAGATGTGTAAACAGAAACTTAGTCACATACCCTTTATCTACAATGGTGTACTGCCTGCAAAATATGCTAGGGTAATGAAGACACAATGCTTATGGCAGTCACCAGCTTTGAAGAGATTTGACTTATAGCCCACTCCATAATCCACAGCCAACACTGGATTAACAAGATCCTGAGATTAGATTGCCTAGGGATCTACAGTAAAAGCAAATAATACTGGCCTAAAAAAGAAAAAAATATGTATTTTGTCTTTTATTATATAATCTATAATATTAATTAGATAATATAAAATTAATCATGAAATTAAATAAAATTTTCTTATTTAATGTATTTTACATTTTATGTATCTATATATTTATAGACACAAAGAATATATATGTATATATGTGTGTGTGTGTGTGTGTGTGTGTGTGTGTGTGTGTGTGTGTGTGTATGTGTGTGTGTGGGAATGTATGTAGTGATAAAAGAGCTCTTAGTGATACTCTGTTATACTCAGGGCCTTATTCAGCTATCATCAGAGAAGCTTCCTCCTGCAGCAGACTGGAACAAATATATATGACCCCCTTACATTATGCAAAGAATGAGACATTGTAACACTCAGCCCTAAATGGGATGTCTCCATCAAATCCCTTCCCTCAGAGCTCAGGTAACCACATGTATGAGGGGGAAGAAAGAGTTTAAGAGCCAGTGAAGAATGATGAGAAAAAGTTAAATCTCTAAATATATATGATCAAACTCATATGAACTCACAGTTACTACACAAGTATACACAGGGCTTGCACAGGTCTGCACTAGGTCCCCTTGCTTGGATTACAGCTTCAAGTTTAGTATTTTTATTTGATTTCTGCTGCAAGCTGCAAAAAAATATGTGCTGTAGAAATTTATCTGATTATGGCAAAGCAATACCTAAAAGAGTTAAGAACTCTTCCAGATGATGAGGCCAAGGCTCAAAGAATGTTGGTGATATTGGCTTTTGATTATTAGCCATTTCCTGCTATGAGTTCCCATGTGCTATTATAGTTTTTCCATCATTTATTGGGCACCATTTCCCCTCTACTGAAGGAATATTTAGAAAACCTTCTGTGCAGTAATGCCGTCACGATCCCTAATTTCAGGCCTTTCTGTAATTATCATCATTAACAGGATCTGGCCAGGACCATTCCCAGACAGACAAAAGTATCTTATCAGCAGACTTAAGCATCCAGACTGTTTGAGAAGGCCTAGCAGATATGCTAGTTCAGCCTAACTTTCTCCCTTTCCAAAATCTTATCTCTAGTTTTAGATCTACCTTTAACTATTGACACAGAAATAAAGGGTTTCTGCTTACAGGTGTACACCAAGTTGACTCAGATTTCCCAGCTAAGGAGTTCACTCCCCTGCCCTGCCAGAAAATGACAGTAGCCAAGATAGTTTGGACAGATAGAGGCCAAAGGGAAATATGGCAGTTTTATTTTTATTTGTCACTGATAGACTCCTAACGCTTTAACTAGCTACGTCTAAGAATAAAGTTGAACAATACAATACCTTTTGGTCGGATATTAACTGAATTTAGCCCTCAGTTAATTCTATTACCCATCGGTCACTTCCCTTTTGGGTTGCATATGGTGGCTGGCAATTACTAATACTCATTTGTGTGGATCCTATTGTCCCTCCTTTTGATCCTGAGGGAATTCAAGCCTGGTGATCTTGCCTTAGCCAGAGCATTGCTATTGAGTGAATATAACTGTAAACATCAGAGACTTGAGAACAATATTTTACTGGAGAACTAGAAGGAGAGCAAAAAGGATGAGATGGAAAATGAGGAAAAGCCAAATGACAAGAACTAGCTGGATAAGAACAAGATGAGAAAGACCTAGGTGGGGCAGAACTAAGAGGAATTAAGATAGCAGTTAGAGGGAACAGCAGAAAGAGGGAGAGAGAATCAGGCAAGAAAGGAGCAATTTATGAGAGCAGAAAAGAAGCTGTGTGAGAGAGAACTGACTCCAAAGAATGAAGTGTATGGACTAAAAGGTTTCATGTATGTAGATTTATTAGGGTATCCCTCAGATTAATCAGTCACCGGCAGCATCTCTTCTGAAACTCTGAGTGAAGGTTATCAAGGGACCCAAAAGCTTTCAATAGACTTCTAAATTTGAAAACTGGCGAGTCTCTGATTCTTGTGCCATCTCTGGGGCACTTTATCTTCCCCAGTTTGTCTTCTCCAACTTTCATGTGACAGTTTTGCTTGATCTCATTGTATTTTATTTTTGTAAATGGATGGATGGTGGAATGAATGAATGAATGAATGAATGAATGAATGAATAAAATCCTTTCCACTAACACAAACATTAAATATGAACTCCTTTTTCCTGTTGTGATAGGGAAATTGAGTTTTCTCCTATAGAGTGACAGTATGTATATCAACCACTGTATGGTAGGTCTTGTGTTCAGGAGCTGTTGATCAATATATAATAAACTCCACAGTTTTGAGTGTGTGATTTTATTTGGTTGTAGTCTGGTGGTTTTTTTTTTGTTAGTGTTGTCTTATTTTCTTCTTTTGGGTTTTGGGGGTTTTCTTTTACTGAGCTTCTGTTTGTTTTTTGAGACTGAACTTGAATTTGGAGGATAGGAAGGAGAGGATCTGGAAGGATGTGAGAGAGGGGAAGAATATGAATGAAATATATTTGAATTAAAATATTTTTACAATTAAAAAAAATAACATGAAAATATTTCACTATGCTCAATATTACTTTTTCTTCTTTCATCTCTCTCTCTCTCTCTCTCTCTCTCTCTCTCTCTCTCTCACTGTTTCCTTCTCTGTGTGTCTCTCTCTCTATTCATTTGCATTCCATCTACCAAAAGATATTGGTGACAAGTACTTCTTTGACACTGCAAAGCTGTCTGAGTTCTCAGACTATAAACATATTAAGTAAATTAACATTTATAATGTTTATATCTGCAGGTCAAGCATTTCATTATTAATTTTTTTCTTGTTTTTGGAGACAAGGTTTCTCTGTGTAGCTTTGCACCTTTCCTGGATCTCGCTCTGTAGACCAGGCTGGCCTCAAACTCACAGAGATCTCCCTGCCTCTGCCTCTCTAGTGCTGGGATAAAAGGCATGTACAACTACTGCTCAGCTAGCATTTCATTATTGCAGCAGAATTTTGCAAATACATCAGTGCATGGATCCAAAGAAAGAAAGGTATGTCTAGCAGAAAATAACTGTTAAGTATTCGCTTTAACTACTTCTGTTTTTATGAGAGTTTATGGGGTATGAAGCTTATAAAAACACACAGTGCTATTTATTTCTTTGTTTTAAAGAGATTTTAGACCATTGTATGAAAGAACAAATAGTGGTAGATCTAGTGAGTAGACTAATAAGAACTTATAATATCCACTACTTACACAGTTGAGGACGAGAGTACAGAAAATGCACTGTATTAGTCTGGATTCTTTAAAGTAAGACAGCATAGAGAATGATTACATATATGTGTATATTTATGGGACTTATGAGATAGGTTTCCATGTTGTGTTCCAGGCTGTTCAGCAATGGAAATAGATATCTCACACTGCAGAGACAGAAAATCCAGTAGTTCAGTTCAAGAGACTAGATGTCTCAGCAGTCCAAATCTGGTGTTGTAGTCTGTGAAGATTCCTGGAGAGAGGCTGATTGTCATTTTGTCTTGAAATTATAAAGATTCTGGAACTAATATCAGTGAACTAATTCCAGAGCAGCAGTAAAGTTTGACTTGGTAGATGAGTGAGTACTGATGAGATGGTGATGTCTCTGAAAATTGTATTTTTTGTCCTATACACTTTGTGTGATCTGTTACCAGAAAATGATGCCCATGTCTATGGTAGGTCTTTCTGCTTCCAGTAAACTCATTAAGATAATATGTTACAGGATTTCCTAATAGCTTGTTAGATTATTTCTGACACAATACAGTTGTAAACAGAGGTTAACCACTCAAAATCCATCCAACATCAACATGACACACAATCAGATCTCTTTCTGTCATATTTTATTATTTATAAAAACAATAACCTGGTCACATGTTCCAAATAATATGATACAACAATCTTAAATACAATGTCAAATTCATTATACATTTAAAAGTAGATGGTGATGTCCTTTGAGGAATATTAGTCTTTCTTCCCTATAAATTTAGTAACCATGAATATATCAATCACTGTCTTCACCCATAAGAAATATTTAATTAAATCTTAAATACTGATATATATGCTTGTTTATACACAAAAAGTTGTTTTTAACCAAAAAAAGTCCTTATTTCCACAGCTGTTCATGTAATCGTAGCTGGTGTTACTGAAATTACACTACTACCTCTCATTATTTATTTTCCCACACAGTAGCTAAGCAATTTTGAAGGTCTTGACTATTTCCCGGAATGCGTGATCTCTAACTTCATTCTGAAAATCATGGGCTCTGTATCATCCTACACGGATTAGTTCTAGTTTCAGTTTCCCACTGGCATTAATCACAGGACATAGTAATACAGACCATAGTCCTAAAGGTTCTGCTGTAATCCAGACATAATCTGCTACTTCTTCATTGCAGAAAAACAACCAAGTTTTCCCTCAGTAGTGTGGACTAATCACATCTCCTAGCTCTGTTAATTCTTTAGTAACATGTTCACATCAGAGCACTGAAAGCTCAAGTTGACCAGGGTGAAATATCAGGTTCTAATTTGAAGAAATACTTATTGTGTCTTCAGGTAGTAGTACTCCAGCTCCTGAAAGCACATTTCTAGGAGAGTAAACCATAAAGACATTGCAGCAGGAAGCATTTTTTCCTGGGTCGTAAGAGGAAAAGTTGAGTGGGAACATTCCAATTTCCACACTAGAATTCATGTCCCATAACTGATGCCTAAGAAAGACAGCATACAATATACTGGATCCTGATTCAAAGCATTTACCACCTTCTGGAAAGCAGTGTCACAGCCCTTTATGCAAACAACACATAAATGGTATCTTACCTGTGAAAAGCCATTTTACCATTGTACCATGCTTGTTGATAAAGGATGGTGGAGGACATATTAAACTAGTGGTTTCCATCAATATGGGCCTAATGTTTTAATTCTCTTCCTGTGAAGAGAGTTCCTTTGTAAGAAGTAATGCTCGTTAGTGTCCTAGTCCCTCCACTGAAAGATGTGCCTGGTTACAGAAGATGACTGGTTTAGTCTCCATATCCTGCACTGCTAAGAGACTTGCCTAGGGTCACCCTCATCTGTTCCTGGGAGTTTCCATTCCTCTGGGTTTCTAGCTCATTGAAGAAATGCCCCCAGATTCCAATTATCTCTCCAACATGGGACTGACCTAACCCCTGTGCATATATGTTACAGTGGTATAGCTTAGTCTTCTTGTGTGACTCTTAACAGTGACATGAGGGGCTGTGTCTGACTCTGTTACCTGGTTCCTCCTTCTGATTGTCTCTTCTAGCATTGATAGAAGAGGAAGTGCCCAGTCTTACTGAAACATTAAATACTATGGCTGACTGATATCCATTAGAGGTCCAAATGTATCTGGAGAGAAACAGGGCAGGAGAACTGGATGGGTATATTAGGTGAATAGGGACAAGAGGAGGACTCGTGAAGAGGGAGAGAGAGAAAACTGATTGGGATTGAAAAAGAAAAAAAACAAATAAACACACACACATAAACATTCACACAAAGAAACAATGCTGTCTGGAATACCATGATGATGTGAGATACTCAATTAGGCACTCAATGTTAGTTTTGACATGTGCATTATGCTCTGGATAAGCAAATTCATACAAGAATAAGTATATAGTCCATTAAGGTGAAATCATTTTGCTTTCTTCTTTTTAATTTTCTTCCTTTTATTAAAAACTGATACTTTTCTCATCCAATATATCCTGATCAATTTTCCTTCTGTCTACTAAGACCAGTATGTCCCACTCTTCCACCATATCGAGATCCACTTGATTTCTGTCTCTCATTTAAAAAGAATGATCTTCTAAGAGGTAACAACAAAATATAAAATGAGATATAGTATGCAAAAACAAAAAACAACATATCATAGGATCTAAGTGACAAAGTACCTTAGAAGACATTCACACAGCATCTAGATATCCTGTTTGGTTAATTCAGTTCCTCCTGCTTTCTATGTTCCTGAAGCACAAGTGATGGAGGGATTTACTAATTTCACTGCCAACTGGACTATTTTGATGTTTAAGTTTGCCTTCTAATGCACATGACTGAAAAAGAAATAATAATGTTTATCAATCCTCAGACAATTTTCTGTGGATTTTTATTCACTCCACTCTTCCATCCTTCCTTTAGGGAACTTACCAATGTGTTGGAGTATCCACTCATTGATACAACAGAGTTTCACTGTGTTATTTATCCTGTGAACTAGGAAATAGAACGCTGCTCATAACAGCTTCATTTGGTTTATTAGGTGAAGGATACATTTAGAGACTATTAAATTATTGTGCTTCGTAGAGAAAAGAGAAGGATTTCCTATGATCCTCATGTTCTCAGAACAGGGTAAGTAGCTGGTAAACCCACTGCACTAGGTACACGTGTTTGTCAGAACAACACATCTACCCAATTATTTACTGAGGATTAACTAGGACAGCAAACGTGCAGTAGCTCAAAGCATAGAATTTAAACAGGAAACTTCATTTCTCAGTTAGTTGGTGCATTTGAAACTGAATAATTTAGTAAGATCATTAATTTTCTCAAAGTGAGAAATAAATGGATTTTATTGGATGTGAACATTATATTAATATGCATATGTAGATATATCATAGAAGCAAAGAATCTCTGAGACACGGACACTAAGCAAGGTAGAATCTACTGACTTCTTTTGGTTTGGAAAGTCATGATGTCTCAATCATTTTGGTGGGTTTCGTTCATCATGGGATTTTGGCCCTTTCTTCTCTCACTACACTGGGAATGTCATCCTCTGAAGTAGACTGTTAATACCAATCTCAGTTGTTTTCATATGAATTGTTTCTTGCTTCATTCTTGTGACCAAATTATCCAAAGAGGAGTTCATCCCTGAGCTCTTACTGCCTGTTGTTTTAGGTCAAATCATGGTGCCTATGGGTGCAGAAGAAAATCTGTAAACATATTTTCCAGCTTGTTTTTCACCTGAATACAGGGACTCAGATGCATAGCCTAAGGGAAGAAAGAGTTCCAGAATTCTCAGTGGCAGTGGAGGAGGTATAAGAAAGTGCTCAGAGTGTGACAGCTCTCTGGGTTACTGTGACAGCCTCACCCATCAACAAAGTTAGAAGCTCATATGGTCACAAACGCTTGATATAAGTATAAACCTGCTGGACACTGTGAGATCTGGATCCATCAGACTTATGTCTGAGCAGACATGTGTGTTGGTGGGACGTTTTCTTTTGGTTATTATTATCAGGATCTTGCTTAATCACAGTCATGCATATGCCTATACCTCCTCTGAGTGTTATTACAGAATCAAAGAAGAATTTCACCATGAAGGAGAGGTAACCTTTGGTGTATTTTTCCCAGTTCATACTATGTACACAGGCAACAAAGTTCCACATCCTTATCTGCCAAATGTTTATACCGACTTTTACATACAGTAAGTGCTGCTGTTCATTTATGCTGTTTCAGAATTCATGTTACAAATGACCCAAGTGATATGTGTATTCAAGCTCCTATGCTTCTTATTTTTATCATGAAATACCCTCTTCCAATCCAAAATTCCTTATTTTATTGTATGTTGTTCTTCATTTATTTTCTATTCTTAAAGATGATACAATAAGTTGCTTGTTTGCTTATTGATTTTTGTTTCCAAATATGACAATTGAAATATTGGATCTTCCTTGGCTATGCCTTTATAGTCACATGTTTCTCATGTTAGGTCTTCAGAGGGAGGATGGTTTTTATCAAAGTTTACCTGGCTCTTCAGGACAGTCTAGAAGTCTATATGTACTCGTGTAAAAAGAGGTGATGCCACCAAAATTTGTTACTATGGAGGGATGTGATGGTAGAGTAACAAGTTTGCATCTGTTAGATACCACTGATTTAGCAGTAAGGGTGTCAGATTTAGAAATTGACAATAGTTTCTTGTGATCAAAACAGCTCTGCCTGTCTTCAAAGTTTTTAGTTAAATTAATTATTTACTAACATTTTAGTACCAGAAGCATTTTTCTCTTTTACATGTCTTTCCATGCATTTCTAACAAGTTTTTAGTCTCATTTTCATGGATGTGATTATAAGACACAATGACAAGTTTGTGGCCACTTAGGGTTGTTTATTATTAAGTCAGAAATAAAATTAAGTTTATAGTAGGGAAATATTTTTGTTACTACGAAAGAGTAATATGTGTGTCTTTCTCCCTTTCCATTCCTCCCTCAAAATCTTCCATTGTACAACACCTTTCCTAATGTTTTCATACAAGTTGGGAAACAAGAAGTGTATGTATCTCAAAGCTAAAATTATTTTGTAAGGCTTCTGATTGCATCCTTTATTATACTGTGAGAGTGCATATATGTATTCAAAGAGGGAATATGTCTGCTCTCTAAGTCTCTTTGTCTCTTTTCATGCATAGAATTTTTACATGCCTAGAAATGATTATCTTAATTATCAAGATTAAAAATGTATTAGCTGTGGGCAGGAATTTTGCTTCACTACATTGGTTTTTTTGTGGTCTAAATTTTTAAACAGATTTTTCTTTAGGGCTATTATAACTATTCAGATGATATGATATACAAACATAAAATTATATATTAATTTCCAGACTAATGTAAGTTTTCTTTTGAGGCAACGTGACTTAGTCTAATGGATTGCACATGATACAGACTTTACAAGGCATTTTACCACAATTTTTGTGTGTGTCCATGCACATTCATGCCTCAGGTCTCACATGCAGGTGAGAGATCATCTGTGGAAGGACAACCTAACCTCCCATCATGTGTGTATTGACACCAAACTCATCCAATCCTCAGTGCTAGTTTTTTGTCCTAGGTGAAATATATTTTTTTCCATATGACCAATCCTGTTATACATGGTGCCTGTTATCCTTCCAAATTAAAACTGGTACTGTTTCTAGAACTGTATGAGATGAAGTACATGTTTATTCCTTTGACTTTAAATTGTGTTTATGTCCAAGTAGATTACCCCTAATCTTCAAACATTTCTTATGTTAATAGTGTGACAAAAATTTGTGGATCATATGAATATGATCTTTTACAATTTGGATGTCAGGAATTTTTCTCCTCTACTATAAATATATACCCTATTGTGAGCAGTTTCACACATCAAAATCGATAAGTATTTCCTGGCAGCTTATTCTATTTTGCAGTGTGATGCTTGTTTCAAATTTTTTTTATTATTTCATTTATTTTTGAAATTGTAATGTATTTGGAGTATTTCTCTTTTTCTTCCTTATGTCCAAACTTTGTCACATAACTCTTCTTCCTCCCTTCCAAACTTATGGACTGTTTAAAAAAATATTGATATATAAACATATGTGTGTACATAGATATACATGTTCCTAACTACAAACAGATCAGTCTACATAAATGTACTCCTATGCATAGTTTTGAGGATGACCATTTTATATTGGATATTTGATGACTTTGCTTTTCCCTGTAGAAGACTATTTCTCTGACTTTCGATATTCCTTAATTGCCTCTTGTTCTTTGTATAGAAATAAGACCCTATGGTCTTTCTCCCAGCCACTGTGGTATATCTATTATTGTCTTCTTAATTCATATCATGTTTAGGCAATCATGTTCATGAAACTTTTAAGACTTTAATTATAAAATGTCAAAATTTTCAAATATATACCCTCACTTGGAATGACCAAGATTTATCAACATTACTTTTTAATAATAGCAATAAATGCTTTTATTATCTTTTTTCAAGACAAGTAGTTAAGAGTAACACCACATACACATAAATATATGTACATTGTATTTTTGGAGAATTGAAAAAAAGCAATAAAGAGATATATCTATCAATTTTCTGAAGCAAAACTCAGACAGTAAAGTCAGCTTTAATTTTCCCCCCAATCTGTCTTCCTTTTGTGTATTAGCAGTAAAAATATCTTGATGCCTATCTTTATCATGATTCTGAGCTCTTCCCTCCATTGCTGCCTGTGGCCTCATAATTGATCTCTTCTTTCTAGGAATTAAAGCTCTGTGGCCTTTTCCCTTCATATGGGCAGAGTAATCTTTGAAAGCTCTCTACATTCTTGTATGTAGGTCTATGTAGACTGCATTAATTTATTAGAAAGCCCTTCTTTGGTGTCCATTCTGTTGTATCCACTGTGCTTTGCTTATCCTGACTTGGTACTTTTCATTAGCATGGAGATCTTATTTGCTAGCTCCCCTTTTCTTAGGGTGTTTCACAAAGAATGTGTAATTTGCCATGTTATTTTACAACACAGCAAGAAACACACATACAGCTAATCAGATACACACAATCCTACCTGGTGTAACAAAGAATGTTCTTTGGATTCTGGCAGAAGTGAGCACTCATGGCTGTCATTGTTAGCACTATGGGAATTCTTGTAATATTTACCTCAATGTGTCACTTGCAGAAATATATGTGTCTATCTATCACTGTATTCACATTCAGTAATAATTCAGACCATTTTAGACTGATTTTGTCTAATAAGATTAATAAATATTAATTTATCCAATGTCACTCTCATGCCTAATGAAATTGAGTTAGTAAATAATGACATCTATGATTTCCAGTGGAAATTAGGCAATGCAGGGACAATAATTCCTACAACACATTCTCAGATTTCTAAACCTTTCAATATGTCTGTCCATCTTCTACAGCTATCATCCAGTGACAATATTGTACATCATAGTTTACTAATATATATCTATGAAAAGACAGAATCTTGTATTTTTATTTCTCACCATTTTTGCCAATTTCTTAAGTTTTTCACTTTAGTCAAAATGGTTAAAAATTGCCGGGCGGTGGTGGCGAATGCCTTTAATCCCAGCACTCGGGAGGCAGAGCCAGGCGGATCTCTGTGAGTTCGAGGCCAGCCTGGGCTACCAAGTGAGTTCCAGGAAAGGCGCAAAGCTACACAGAGAAACCCTGTCTCGAAAAACCAAAAATAAAAAATGTTAAAAATTAATGTGCATGAAATGTATTAAAATCCCAAATCAATTTTAACTAGTATATAGGAGATAGGATTGAACTTTCTTGTGTATAATGATAGTGAATATTCATATCCCAACATTTATGTACTTGAGTATGTCATAACTTTCCTTGTTTTTGAACACAGCTGAGTGCTCATTCAGAAAATCCTAATTTCATTTTTTTCTTTCTATTTCTTTCTTTTGGGTTCTGGGCAGATCCTCACTATGCTTCTGTGATATCTTGGGCTTCCTTTCTATTTCTCTGAAGCCATTTTCCCTGCAATGTGGCTTCTCCATCTCTGTCTGACCTCCATGTTTGCTGAACTCAAGTACTTAAGCATGGCTGTCTTTCTTCTCTCTCCCATTTTCCTCTTCCAAGAAACGGGTATGATGTTCTCCACACCTATCTTGGTGCTTTTTCATTTAAAAAATCTAATAATATAGCATTCAAGCTGAAAAACCTCACATTTTAGTATCATATATGAACTGGACATAATTTTTGATGTTCTATATATAGAAAAAAACAGAGATCTAAAAAATACTGATCAGATTTTGTGATTAAAGTTTTCATCTCCTTATCATTGCTTAGTGTTTGAAGGCTTTGATCACCTCTGCTGTCTTTTCATGGAAAATATAACAGGGATGATGAATATAATGTGCTCATAAGACTACATACATGTCGTAAATTCTCAAAAAGCAAGCATTATATATGTGTGTACATATATACATACATACATGTATGTATACACATACATATATACATCTACATATATATACACATATATATACATATATATGTGTATATATATATATATACACACACATTTAAATCTTTCTATTAGGAATGAAAACTTGGTTTCCATTATTTTTCCTGGTTTCCAATATGAAGGACTTTGGTGCCCATTTGCCTTCCAGTACATGCCTTTCTTTATTTATCATTTTGGTGTGTCTGGCTGCTTTCTTGTTGGTTTTTAAATGCCTTCATGAATTAATTGAGAACTTAAATACAGTGTATTTTGATTACATTCACTCCTCCTCTAACTCCTTCTGTATGTGCTCCTTTATACTAAACCTCCTGTTCACCGAATTTGACATTTCTTATTTTTACTCAAAAAATCCTGTCTATGTTGTTGTATTACTAATAAAACTGGAGCATTCTCTGGACAGTGGTAAACCTACTAGAGTTCAAAGCTTTAATAATAACTGTCTATCTCAAAAACCTATCAAGTACAAAATCCCCACAGCTAGTGATGTGATTTCACACAAAACTCTCTTCTCTATGCTTGAGGGTTTTTTTGTTTGTTTGTTTTTGTTTTTTTTTTCTTAGCATGACCTTTTGCAGCTCTGATGCCACTGATACTATGCATTTGTAGCTACAATTACTCTGTTCTTTCTGGAAATTAATTTTCTTCCAATTATCTACAACCTCTGGAAGATCACTGAGATTTCTGTGCCTGAGAATAATATGTCTTCCTCATCTGAAGCTGAGCATTATCCAGTGCCTCATTCTCCTCAAAATGATCAGTTGAAAGTCTCTGTTAATTTGCACCTACCAGCAGAGGTTTCTGTGACAAAAATGGATCAATGATCTCATCTATGGTTTGAAAAATAAATTATTAGGAATCATGCTAATTCTATGTCCATTTAGCATAATAATATTTTTATATTCTGTCCTTGGGCTTATGGTCTCTTTTGTGTTCCAAATAACCATGCTATGAATGAATTTCTTCTCATGGAAAATGTCCATGATTCAAACAGAAATTTATTTGAATATTCATGTAACATTTTTTTTTGCTATTGCATCAGAGGGCATGTCTTATTAGATCAGTTATTTTTGCAACTTGCAGGGCACATAACTGGATGATGTCAACTAATTTTTATTCCTGGTTTCATACAATTTAGTGTTTAGGGTATTCACCAGAAAAGAATTTTGGAACATGATTTAAGACAATAGAAAACTTTTCTTAGCCAGCCTGCAACTCTACTGGGTGATCAGAATCCCAGGGTAGCATGGAGACTTTCTCAGGATGAGCTTTTAAGTACAAAAAACATGTTCTGTGTTAAAATACATCAGTTAACAAGAACACATAGCTAGAATTGGAACTACAGAAGCAAAAAGCAAGTTAAATTCATTTAGAATCTTTCTGAAAACTATGTGTGCTGTTTTCATTTTCATCAGGAGGTGCTGTCCATTTGCTGAGCTTTACAAGCTGAATGGAAAATCCATCATCCAGTCAGTTGTGCTAAGCTCTGGAGGCCTACTAAGGACTGGGGCACTGCTACATTCACCACTGTTCTCAGGGAATGAGCCAAATCATGACCATTTTAGTTTATGATCCAATCAGAATGAGAGTTAGATGCCCACCCAGTGCTGATAGCAGAGTACTTTGTCAGGGGGAACAGACAGTTTTACAACCATGCCAATAATTTCTCTAATTTCTACTGATCAATTAGTAAAGAAAAACCTGTTTTCTCCCAAATCCATACATACTTTCCTTTATTTCACGAGAACTCTAAGCGTCTCCAATTTTGTAGGAACATTTCTGCAAAGAAATCTGTTTTTTAAATCAGAAACAGGAACTTTTATTACCTCTAAGTTCTGATCAACATATCTACTTATTTTGGAAACAATTAGAAGAGCCATTGAGTCAAACAATTTGTATATGTCCACCAAGTAGTCCCAGAGGACCAGTGTATTGCATATATTATAAATCATCCCATTAGGCTGAATATCAGCTATCCAAATAAGGAAAAGTGTGTAGGTTAAAAATTTGGGATATTAGATTTCTTTGTCCCTTGTAAGTCTCCTAATGTTAATTTTGGCTACCCCCAGTCACTGTAAGTATGTCAGTCAATGGGCTGACAGTCTGTTTATTTCATATCTCTATGTAGTATGAGGGCATGGTCTAAGCATAACCAGCAATTCTGGCTGATTTTGGATGGGAATGATATAACACTATCCATAAGGTCCCACCTGCAGAATAGAGTCTGATTTATTAGGTTATTCCTATTTCCCAAAGACCAGAATCTTTTTAAATCAATCTTTTTAGGATTTCCCAGTTTTACAAAGGAAACCGCCTTGATGCTGGCAACTATGTGACAAAGGCATGGGGGATGCATGAAATCATAAACTCTGTATTTCTCTCTAAAAAGATAAACTCTCAAGTCCTTCATTTCTCCAGTACAGCCAAACACTTAAAGTAGGCATCAGCAAGTAAAGGTCAAGATGAGATAAAGGCTGCTGGTCTGTAGTCACATTAGATAATACCTTCCATGTATCTGTCATCCTCAATCTCCAGTCCAGCCCTGAGAGCAGAGAGGCTTGGACTGTGACCCTGTGTTCATACCCATAGTGAACAACACAAGTTTCAGTAAGAGGTATAAGAGCAGGGAGTGCAAGAACCTGGGACTAATGAAACCTTATTATTAATGGGCTCATAGTTCAGAGACATTCCATTTGAGAACAGCATCTGTGGCTTCCACTTTCTTTATCTGGGTGTGGTGGGTCTGTGATGATAGAGCACCTACATTCACCACCATATGAATAGAGAGAATGACCTTGTAGGGTCCTTAAGAAATTAGCTCCAATGTCCCTTTGGCCACTCACTTGACACAGAGGATATCACTGAACTTAAGAAAGATGAAATTGGTGGTGGACACAGAAGATGTCTTGGTATCTCACATAATTCAGTAAATAGCCTGTGTGGAGAACTAGAAGGCCTTTAGTGACTTGATAAGGGAATGATTAAAGATTTTTGTCAACTGCTTGTCTCTGAGCCTGGGAAGCATTTGAGGAATTTTCCAAATATCATCTCATGGGTAGTTAATCCCTCCCTATATGGGGAACAGTAAACTGAGGCACAGTAAAGCAGGAAGCCTATCCATCTTTTTCTGGACTCTAATGAGAATTTTGTTAGAGTTTCATTTGATGTCCTGTTCATTCTTTCTGCCAGCTCAGAACTCTGAGGTCTATACAGAGTGAAGTTTCTGCTCTATGTCTAAAGCCATAGCTATGAATTAAGAGAGTGTGGGTTATGAAAATCAGGATATTGTTGGACGCTATTGCTAGAAGGAAGCCAAATTGGAGCACCATTTCTGCCTGAGCTTTTTAGCTACTATTTGAAGACTTTTAGTCTATTTGGGGAACACTTCTAACCACTCAAAAATGGTATCTTTAAGAAAGTTGCAAGTATTTTTCCCTTCCCCAACAAGCCAGATCTTGGTTGAAGTCAGTTTTTCCAACATTTGACAGGGTGTTGTTCTTTCATTTGGATCCCTTCCTGGGTAAGGACTCTCTGTTTTCGATTTACTTTAACACAATTCTGGTATATGGCTGAGATATGCCATGCTACTGTGACGCTTATATCTATAACATACCTTGGTCTGAACAACTCAGAAAGTTTTGTAGTACCCAGTGGAACAGTCTGGTGAAGGTTTGTTCCAGATTCCAGCCAGTTATTTCTGAGAGAATGAACTTTTCCTCTGGTACCTTTCATCAACACATATGTGATGGAGGAATGTCTTGCTGTATACTGCAAATATGTGTTGCTCTGATTGGTTGATGAATAAGGCCATTTGTCTTACGGCAATGCAGCTTAGAGGCAGCGGGAACTTCAAAGACAAAGACAGGAAGAAGGCAGGGAGAGACACCAGCGAGCCACTCAAGGAGCAACATTTAATGGGATGGGGGTAAAGTCACAGAATATATGATTATACATAGATAAATAGTTATGGGCTAATTTTAGATATAAGAGCTAGCTAGCAAAATCCTTGAGCCACGGCCATGCAGTTATAATTAATATAAGCCTCTCTGTGTGTACTTGGGGGATGCAAGTGGGAGAGATTTGTCCCAACTGCCATCACACCAGGACATAGGAAATCTCCTGGCTACATATAGTTTTATACTGACCATTTTTCTTTACCCTGAAGTATCAGGTAGCACTGGTTTGTGGTATGTGTCATCAGAACATTACACAATTTTAGTGTCAGCTGTCAGACAGTGAGTTAAACTGTGTGCCCATGGAGGACAGCAATTTCTAGGGGAAGCCACATAGCCCCTAGGAGGACCAACATTTTTTAATGTCCTTTTTTCCAGTAGTGAGATGCCATCTTTCTCTATACATCACACAGTTGACATACCCTCTTGTAAAATCATATCAACTGATGGTCTATGTATATATTAGTAGAGTTTCCATTCCCCATATGAGATAATGGGCTATATCAATCAGTTCCTCCACCTGGAATGAGGTTCCTGCTTTAGGCACAAATAATTTTATTAAAAGTAAGTATTGCATCTGCCATGTTCCTGATTTCATCTTTCGTCTAGTGACAATCTTGTATGAGCACCTGTAAGTCATCATCAGGCAAGAGGGATAGCTGGATTGAAGACAAACTGAACTCAAGTTGGGGCCAGGAGTAGAGTCTTGTATTGGAACAAACAGTCCTCAAGCAGTTGATGATTTTTTTTCCTCACTAGAAGACCTCATTTTTCTTGGATACTATGTGTATCAGATCTTAACACATTTAACTTGAATGCATTCTTTTATTAAGCTAGCAATACTGTCCACACATATTTGACAGATAGAACATCCTGTGGCTACAGGGTCCAATCATTTGGACTGGTGTATCACAGGGAATTTCCATGGTCCCTACATATGGGTAAAACCCCTTTGTCTTTTGTGTCATGGACTGGCAATGAAAAGGTTGTGAGGCATCTGGAAGTTCTAGGGCTCAAGCCAAATTCAGAAAAATGTTTAAAGCCTAGAATGTCTTTTATTTAGTCTCAGTCAAGATTAGAGTCTTAGTTCTCCTACTTTGTGCTTATGTATAGATGTATTGCAGTTTCCACAAACACTGAAATACCCAGCTGCACCCAGGAATTCTGGAATCTGTGCCTTAGTCTTTGTAGTTGGAATCCGCAGTTCTGTGTGGTCTGTAATTTCCTCATGTATGTTTTTTTTTCAATCTCTGCAGATATAATTTTAAAATACACCAGTCGGTTCTGGCCCTGGTATTTGCAATTGAGGAGATCAACAGGAACCCTCATCTTTTACCAAACATATCTCTGGGATTTGACTTCTATAATGTCCCATACAGTGAGAAAAACATTCTTATGAATGCTCTTTTTTGGATCACAGGCCTCAGTAGATTTCAGAGTCTTCACTCTAATTATAACTGTAAAAAGGAGAGAAAGTCAACTGCTGCAATAACAGGACCATCATGGGTAAAATCTGCCCATATTGGGACACTGCTTCAGCTCTACAAATATCCCCAGGTGAGGAGTTGTATGGGATAAAAATGCAGATCTCCTTTGCTGATATTTCAGGTGTGTCCATAGGTAAAAAGGTATATTTGGATTAGTTAGATATAAATGGCAATTGTCCAGACAATTGGAAATGGACCTCTATTTTAGTCAATGGGAAAAGAAAGTGGAGGTTGGAGTACAAAAGGAGGATTAATAAAAATAGAAAATAGTCCAGTCATTTTCTGAAAACCTCTCTCACAGAAAATTGCCTTTAAAATCAGGGTGAACCATCATTGTGCTAACCATTTCCATCTGTTTCTGCAGAACAAGGATTGTGCATAATGCCATTGTTCTTTCCCTGGTTGTCATTTTTTTTCTCTTCAGCTCACTGTTGGTCCTTTTGAGCCTATCTTTAGTGACCGAGATCAGTTTACTTCTCTCTACCAGATGGCCACCCCAGGCACAACTCTGTCTCTTGCCATGGTCTCTTTGATGCTTCATTTTGGCTGGACCTGGGTTGGTCTGATTATCCCAGATGATCACAGAGGGACTCAGTTTCTAGCAGATATCAGAGAAAATATGGAGAAAAATCAAGTCTGCATAGCTTTTGTTGAAATGATCCAAAGCACCTGGAATTCATTTTCATACAAATACTGGAAAAGTCTTGGCATCATCCAGGAAACATTGGCCAATATTATCATCATTTATGGTGACAATGATTCACTACTAAGTTTAATTAGCAATCTAGGGCAACAGATTTTGATGAGTAAAGTCTGGGTCATGACCTCTGAGTGGGATGTTACTAATATCGCTGATTATTTCTTGCTGGATTCATTTCATGGAAGTCTCATTTTTTCACAACACCATAAGCAGGTGGCTGAATTTAAAAATTTTATCCAAACAGTTAATCCTTATAAATACCCAGAAGATAATTACCTTCCTAAATTGTGGTTTTTGTTCTTTAAGTGCTCATTTTCAGAGCTGGATTGTCATCTTTTGGAGAACTGCCAACCCAATGCTTCCTTGGAATTACTGCCTAGACATATATTTGATACGGTAATGAATGAAGACAGTTACAATACATACAAGGCTATATATACTGTGGCCCATAGTCTCCATGAGATGCGTCTTCAGCAAGTACAAATGCAACCATTTGGAAATGGGAAAAAATTGGTGTTCTTCCCCTGGCAGGTAATATTCCTTCCATTGTATTAGAGTATCAACAATGTGAAATTTTGACAGTCTTCAGAGGCACCAAACTAGGTATTACATATTTCAGTATTTTACTTATAGTATATGTATATATACATACATACATACATGTATATGTGTGTGTTTGTGTGTGTGTGTGTGTGTGTGTGTGTGTGTGTGTGTGTGTGTGTGTGTGTGTGTGTATCCATCCATAGGAGTTTCTTCAAGTGTTATCTTATCTTCCAGGTCAGTGCAGATCTTTGTGTCCATGCTGCAGTGGACTAAGGTGCTAGTGGCAAAGAGGAAATGACTTTAATGAATATAAAAATTGTGTCACAAATATCTGCACAATTTTTTCATTGTAATGATTACACCAGAACCCTAAGATTTTTCTCAGTGAAACAATAAAAGCTCATTATCCCAAGCTGTTATTACATAAATGATTTCTTTCAACTACTATTTAGTCATAAGTACCCACATTTTACTCAATGAACTTTGGGATGAACCCTGTGTGTAAATGGGTATAGCTTTCTTTTAAAGAAATTGAGATTTGCTTCAATCAATATTCACTGATTTCATTCCTAAGTTTGCATAGAAGATGTTCCTGAGGCTGACTGTTCCTCAGATGCAGAATTGTATCCCATTAACTTAGGTCACCATTGCTGACCTTCAATCATACCTACATTATTATCGTGTCCTACACCACAGATTATGAACATTGAGAGTTATTCTATAATCCACTGGTGGTCAAACTATCAGAACTTCATTAAAACATCTTCCTGCATCTTTTCAGCTTCATCCTTTCTTGAGGAAAGTCCATGTGGGGGCCAACATGGCTTTAGAATGGAAACAGAAGTTAGATGCTGATAAGTATGATATTCTCAACTTTTGGAATTTTCCAAAGGGTCTTGGACTAAAAGTGAAAGTAGGAAATTTTTTGCCCAGTGCTCCCCAGAATCAACAGTTGACTTTATCTGAGAAGATGATACAATGGCCTGAAAGATATTCAGAGGTGGGTTATATATTATCTCAATGCATAAAACTTATCAAATAACACAAATATATCCTCCAGTATAACAGCTTCCGCTTTTGAAATTAAATCCCAGTACTATGAATTTCCCAGTAGACAAAGACAAAAAATAACTACTAGAAGATAGTGCTTTATCATCCCCTGATTCTTAAAAAAGGATGTTTTTAATCTTTAAATGTCTGCTAATATTCAGTGGTGCATGGGTTAAATTTTGTTTTTTGAAACAAATTAAGTACACCTGAGAAGCGGTATATGCAATCCTTGTAATGTCTCACAGGACACTCTGATGTAGAAAATATCTACATTCACAACAGAAAGCTGAATAAGTTATATTTTCTTGGTATGACCAAACATCATCACCAGAAGTGACTTTTGGAAAAAAGAGTTTATCTCACTTATGGTTCTGGATTTTTGCATGTCTTTTATACTCAAGAGGCATGCCAGTGTTTGGCATCCTTGGAGAGATGGTCAGGAACCTCAAACAAAATGTCTCAGTCCACACACTGGAAGCAGAATGAATAGTGGAATTAGGTGAGGGTGATACATTTTCAAAATCCCCAACCACTGTAATAATTCTGCTAATAAGTCTGGAACTCTCAAAGTTGCAATAACTCACAAGATAGCACCACCATTGAGGAAATATATAGTCACATATCTGTGTTTATAATTGCCACTTTTCATTCAAACCAATACACAATGTCTCTATTAGAATTCCTTCACTGTATCTAAAATTTGAGTCGTTCATCTTGATTCCATGATTAAAATTACAGAAGATAAGCAGTTGTCATTTCTTTTATCCACCCCTTGAACTGAAATACTATATCGTGCATGTGTGTCTGTTATCTCTTGTTCTGCTACTGAAGATACATACATACCTAATGCAACTTAAACAAGTGTTTCTTTTGGCTGACAGTATGAGCCTTCAGTCCTTATCTTTGGAAATTTACTGCTGTAGGATCATGAAGTTCCTGATGACATCATATTCTCAGTCAATAGAAACAAAGTAAATACCAGGAGTCACCTTTTTCTCATTCTCAATTCTGAGACAACAGTCTACAGAATGGTGATGCTCATTCTTAGAGTGAACCCTTTAAACTTTTCTTTAGAAACACTCACAGGGATGCCCAACAATTTGTTTACATGGTGATTATAAGTCCTTTCAAGTTGACAAGCAAGACTTACGATCATGGTGGATATAAAAGTTTCTCAACTCATTAGAAAGCAAGCACAGAGACAAGATCCACCAGGAAGGACCATTTGACCTTCTAGGTCATGTCTTCTATGATCTACCTGCATCAGACTTCTGTAGATAGAGTTTTCCCGCCTGGCCCACAGTCAGGACAAATCTCTCTCACCTGCCAGTCCTACAGGCGCTCAGACTTGACGAAGTAAACACAGAGACTTATATTGGTTACAAACTGTATGGCCATGGCAGGCTTCTTGCTAAATGTTCTTATATCTTAAACTAATCCATTTATATAAATCAATACCTTGCCACATGGCTTGTGGCTTACCAGCATCTTTACATGCTGTTTATCATCGTGGCGGCTAGCAGTGTCTCTCTCAGCCTTCCACTTCCCAGCTTTATTCTCCTCCTTGTCCCCCCTATACTTCCTCCTACCTGACTACTGGCCAATCAGTGTTTTATTTACCAACCAATCAGAGCAACACATTTGCCATATAGAACATCCCACAGCAGACTTGTCCCTAACTCATTATGATCCAAACTATCTAATAATGGGATAATCCTCAGACCAATTTTGTATAGATCACAGATGCTCAAATTCCTTTTCTACTCTTATAGGAATAAAACTTGGAAATTAATTATGTGATATTAAAATTATTATTGAGACTTTCAATAAACCATGAGAATTTGTTAACTTTGCTCCCATTTTCTCTCAGATTCCTCAGTCTGTGTGCAGTGAGAACTGTGGTCCTGGATTCAGGAAAGTTTCCCTAGAGGGCAAGGCTGTTTGCTGCTATGATTGCACTCCTTGTGCAGACAATGAGATTTCCAATGAGACAGGTAAGAATAAATCTTACAGAAATGGTTCTAAATTTCTACAGGATTCTGCATTATCTTAAAAACTGAAAAATATCTAGAGAGAAGTCAGAAAAATATATTCCTTCTCTTATTTAGGATATGAAATGTGCATCACCATGTCTTGAAATAGTGCAGAGTAGGCATTGAAATTTGTAATTGATTTACATTTCTGATCAACTTCAGCTATTGTTTCCTGCAGGAAACCCCTATTCTCCGTACTAATCAATATGCTTTATTTACCCACATAATTTAACACACAGTAATAAAATGCACAAATTGGATGTTTTCCTAACTGTATAGAAAAAAATGACTTAGAAAAGAAGGGATAACTTCAGCTTGGATTAAATCTCACCTTCATTTCTAATCAGGTTTGGATAAGTGCATGAAGTGTCCAGAGAGTCATTATGCAAACACAGAGAAGAAACACTGCCTACAGAAAGCTGTGAGTTTTCTTAATCATGAGGATCCCTTGGGGATGTCTCTCACATCCACAGCTCTGTGCTTCTCTGTACTCACAAATGTGGTTCTTGGACTCTTTGTGAAGCACAGAGACACTCCAATTGTCAAAGCTAATAATAGGACCCTTAGTTACACACTGCTTATCACACTCACTGTCTGTTTCCTCTGTTCCTTGCTCTTCATTGGCCATCCCAACACCACAACCTGTATCCTGCAGCAGATCACATTTGGAGGTGCTTTCACTGTGGCTCTTGCCACTGTGTTGGCCAAAGCTATCACTGTGGTTATTGCCTTCAAGGTTACTTTTCCAAGGAGAGTGGTGAGGTGGTTAATAATATCAAAGGCTCCAAACTTCATCATCCCCATATGTACTCTGATCCACCTTGTCTTCTGTGGAATATGGCTAGGGACCTCCCCTCCTTTCCTTGACCAAGATTATCATGCTGAACATGGACATATCATCCTTGTGTGTAACAAAGGCTCAGATTTTGCCTTCCATGGGGTACTGGGATACCTCTGCTCCTTGGCACTTGGAAGTTTTACTATGGCTTTCATGTCACGGAATCTTCCAGACACATTCAATGAAGCCAAGTTTCTATCATTCAGCATGCTGGTGTTCTTCTGTGTGTGGATCACATTCCTCCCTGTCTACCACAGCACCAAGGGGAAGGTCATGGTGGCTATGGAAGTCTTCTCTATCTTGGCTTCTAGTTCAGCCCTCCTTGGCTTCATTTTTGTCCCTAAGTGCTATATTATCATAATAAGGCCAGATAAGAACTCAGTTCATCATATCAGGAACAGGCCACATTCTAGAAGGAATAACCCTCTCAAAACCTAGTTCAAAAGTCAACATAGTTCTCATATTAAGACATGAATTTCAAAGATGAAGTCCAGTTGATCTCTACTGCAAATATGTATTATGCAATTAGAGTATGGGTTTGATTCTTTGTGCTTTTACATGGTCATCTGATTGCAGGAAAATTTCTGTCTACAGTCATCTAATTGTACTAGAGCCTCTTTATACTAGAGCTATTGGAATTATGCAGCTTGAAATCCAGGTTGTATTTTCATAAGAGCAGGACCTCAGTATGTATCTGGGCTTGTCTGAAACATTCTGTGAATATCATGATATTTTGAATGCTTAGAGATCAACCTACTTCTGCCCCTGCTTTTCTGAGATGGACAGCTTCACACCACCTCTTCTAGGATTAAGGATGGCCAGTCCCACCATCCCATCATATTCTTCTATAATATAGACTGTAAGATTCATGTTATTGATTTAAATTTTTTGAAAGCATCAAGTATATTCTATTTTCCAATTGTACTCATCACATGTTGTTTTAAATTTTGAAAGGATTTCCTAGTAAAATTTTATCTTGTCTTTCAACAGCTGTGGTAAAATATATAGATCAAAATTTTATTTTATATTCAAATTTTAATATACCAGATTTGTACAAGAATATCCTTCTGTTTCGTAAGTTCTCAAGGCCCTTTTCTTAATTATCATGTTTTCATTCAAGTTTATGTAATTATACTGAAGAATATGGGATTTTCAAAATGTATATGTAATCTTTTATGTACATAAGGTTTCATCAGTCATAGAATAATATGTTGCATGCTAAGTTAGAATGTAGACTTACTACGAATTATATTTTATTACCCAATGTCAAATGTCAGTCAATCAGAACAAGTAACTAGGTCTAACTACATGGATCCCTTATTTGTCTTCATATGATGTATGTCACATTTCCACCTGTTTTAAGTCTAGCTGACTACAACTAGTTCCATTTTAATATAGACATTTGCACATCATTTACCTGAATGCTTCTTCCAATTAACTGCTTTTCATTGATTTAGTATATACTCTTCATGTAAAATCATGAATAAGTTACAATGTGCCATTTTGTTATTACATATTTCTCCAGAATTCATCACCATTTCATACAAATATATACAATATATAAAATAAAATATTTTCTATTTCCACATCATTAAATAAAAGCAAAATTGTATAAAATTGTTAGACTTTTACTACTGTGAGTTTTGTCCCAGCTGTGATGACTCTTTTGCTTTTATGTCTATATACTAGGCTAGGAGTTTTCATAAATGCTATTGTTAGCTATAATTGAACATAATTACTGCTTGTCAATGGGAAACCAACCCTAGTTATGGAAACCAAACCAACAATCAAGAACTAGTGAAGTCTTGGATCTCAGAGGAGAAGCTACACCTGCCACTTTACAAAAATAGCATAGTCCCTAAACATTCTAAACATTTGTTCTCATATACAATTAAGTCTATTCTTCAGATCTCTTTAAAGATGTGTCATATTGAAACAGATGCATAATATTATACAAGGCCACAAGCAATCAAATTGAATAATTGTGAATCCCAGTTCCAATTGATACATTTACAGTACATACTAACCCTAAGGTTCAGGTTTCATTGATGAAGATGGGACAGAAAGAATCTAAGTGCCTGAGGACCTGAGAGTTTGCTGTGAGATTATGTCTCTTAGGAATGTTACATATTACCCATAGAAACACATAATGTCTAATCAGCATGACTTCATAAAAATGAGCAGAACTAGGAACACAGCAATAGGCATGCATATGTGAATGGCAAACCTCAGTAGACCTCAACCATACAAAGATTACAAGGAACAAAGTAAAGCTGACAGAGGAAGAAAATGTCTTCCATCAGGCAGAGCACAGTAAATGATTTGTAAGACAAAATGGTATTCACGTGCAATTTTGGACTGTATATTTATATGTATTCATATACAAGAATCATATAGTACATAATTTATGTTATAATTGAAATTATATGTATATGTTATATAAGGTATATATTATGTAATGGAATTATACATATTTTTATATTCCTAATATGTACTCACAGATATTTGAATGTATATATGTAATAACAACTTAAAAAAAGAGTCCATGAGTTTGTAATAGAGAAAGAATAGGTATTCAGGATCATTTAGTCAGAGAGAAGTGAAGGGAAAAATGATGTAATTCCATTATAATATGAAAAATAACAATGCTCTTCTATTAATAGGCCTTTAAAGTTCATTTATATCTTCTATATTTTAATGTTCTTTAGCTTTCCTTACTAAGTAATTAAATATGTTGTGAAATAATTATCTTTCAAATCACATCAAAATTTTTTGAAAGAGTTGTCCTCTACAGCTGTGGATCCCACATGGAACCATAGTAGAAATTCTGCATATGGGAGATGATTGTGTAGCTGGGTCTGTTGAGGGGACCTTGGCAGTGTGTTCAGGATATATTACAGGTGCAGGAACTGGCTTTCTGGATCCCATTACCTGTGGTAGGACACATTGCTCACTCTTGATGCAGCCAGTAATGGCTTGGTCCTGCCTCATCTAAATGTACCAGACTTAGCTGTCCTTCCATGGGAGAACTTACATTGTTGGAGGAGAGGATAAACTTACCCTGTTGGAGGTGGGATTGGGAGGGAGAATGTAGATGTAACCAACTGTCTTATTAAATACGAAACACAGAACCAATACAAAGAAGAAATCCAAGAGGCCAGAGCTAAGAGCTAAAACCTTACCCTTCCTCCTGCGGTGGTCCTACCTCTTGGAAAGAGAGCTACTTCCTGTGTTAAAGTCTTTATATAGACTTTCTGTTCTGCCTTCTCATTGGTTGTAAACCCAACCACATGACCGCCTCATCACTGCCTGTATGTACAGACCTCCAGGTCTTCTATGGTTGGTATTGCGATTAAAGGTTTGTGTATCCAATGCTGGCTGTATCCCTGAACATACAGAGACTTACCTGGCTCTGCCTACCAAGTGCTGGGATTAAAGGCATGCACCACCACCATCCAGCTTTCCTATGGCTTGCTAATAGCTCTGACCCCCAGGCAACTTTATTTATTAACATACAAATAACATTTTAGTACAAATAAAATAATACCATATTTCCCCTTTTCTATTTTAGTAAAAAGGAAAAAGGAAAAATCTTATAACTAACATAAGAAAAACTATATACAAAAGTACAATAACTATATACAATATATACAAGTAATAAATACCTAAACAATGTGTAGTCCATTTGTATTTGACAAATACAGAGAAAATAATTCCATTATCTATCCATTTTGGTAAGTCCAAAATGTAACTAATTCACCTTCTACCCTAATTAATCTTCAACTATAAATAACTAATTTTCGACTCCCTCAGAGACCCAAGAAGGAAATAATATTAACTAACAAACATAAAAACAGGAAGTACATGCAACAACTTCCAAAGAATTGTGAGTTGACAGAAACAGCCAGCTTCTTGGACAGTCATCTGAGGTTTCTCCACAGTATTGGGGCATCATCTTCAGCCTATAGGCTTAGTATATCTGACAGACTCATTTGTGAGGTAGGGTGTACACAAGGTCAACAGTTCAACCTCACATTGGGTGAGAGCAGACTATATACCAGAAACACTTGAATTCCACTAGTGTCATGTCATGATTCAGGATTTTAAATTCTGGAAATTGTTGATGTTTTTTTTTTTAATTCAGCTGTCCATTCTTCTTGGCTATGTGTGTATGTGGCTTCATCTCAGCATCCCGTTCTTCTCCACATCCCTCTATTAAATGCCATTCTACTATTGAGAGGTTTGAGCTTAGTTACTCTTCAAGAATAACTGTTTCAGCTGCTGTTCCATTGCATATCGGAAGCCATCGGCCCACTGCCTCTTCACCTGCCTTCGAAGAAAAGGGCACGGTACCTTTTCTGGATTGTGAAGGCCACTTCAGGGATGGTGGCATATTGTCCTGGTCTCAGAAGATGCCTTTTGATAAAGCCATAACCACACTTGTTTTGACAAGAATCAGTAGTCCTTTGCTATGTCCTGTCTGTACTGTTTGTCAGCAGTTGATTTGAGGATACTTTGTTGTCCAGTGGCTAACATTTGCCACAATGAAAGTTAACTCCAAATGCAGTTTTTTCAATGCCCATAATTTCTCTGAAGTAGATTGGTACTGCCAGGAGCCGATATGTCTCACAGTCATAACAAAAATGAAAAATTTTCTAAGTTATTAAAACATTTTAAATGACATATTCTGTAGATCTCTGAAGGGTTTGAAGATCACCTGTCTATCTAAAATATATCTGCTCAATCTTGAAAACATACCTAATATGAATACAAGTTCTATTATAAGGTCTAACTACTAACTTTCATTTCTTTATATCCTAATAGTTGGTAATAACAACATTCAAGGCTCAGAAAAGTGTATTACATTGTTAAATGAACAGTATAAATACAGTTAGAAATATACATATAGCATTTTCTAACAATATCAATTTCAATATATATTTTATATACAATATAAAACAATCCAATCCAAAGTAAAATATTTAAAACTAGTAATTGTCTTTATCTTTCTTTTTTAAAAAACAAGAACTTTAAATCTAGTCTCCTTTGCTTAGCCCTTTTCCTAACCCTTGACAACAACTTGTAACCAAGCCCCCTAATCAATGAAAATTATCCCAGACCCAAAACACATTAAAAGACCAAAAAAAAAAAAAAACAAAAAACCACCCGCCCCACACCACCTCTTTGGGAATGTGGGTGTAGTATTCCTAAAATTGCTTCCTGCTGGGTATGGGCGAAGGTATCTTTATCCAGAAAAGAAAAATTTTAGGTTAATTGTCAAATTCTAGAAAGGTAACTATATTCTTCAGTATCCAGTCTGTGTATAATGCCAAAGTTCAGGGTTTATCTCAAATCCTTATTCAAGTAGCCTTGGGGACTGGAACATCTCAGCTAGCCCTCTCAAAATTGCTCTCAGCACTTTGTAGTTCAAAGCTGATCTGTAGATAATGTTTGTCAGCTTAGTGATGTTATTATTGTCAACGTGGAATTGTTGTTGTTGTGTGGCCCCCTCTTCTTCCTGGAGACTTCAGTTGATGTTAGGCCTGGCAGGGATTTCCTGCAGAAAACTGATAAGAGACTCAAACAGAAAGACATACATATACAGCTAATTGAAGCCTTTTTTCTTTTTAGAATTAGTTAGTACTCTATATGACCATTCATATCTTAATGAAGTTTAATATATATATACCTATTAATCTTGTAAATTTTGATATAAAATTCATACTTTAAGAAAAGTTTAAAGAATCAGAGAGTTGAGATTAGTAATAGAATAGTCCCTTAACTAATTTGGTTTTTCTCCTGTCCCATAGCAGAAGATGGCTCTTTTCTTCTGGTATGATATAGGGAGTTTGCATTTTCCTTTTAACAACATGCTTGAGTTTAAAGGAGAGAGTCATTCTCCAATTCCAAAGTCAACTTTAAATTTTAATTGAACTGGGACTATTAGAAGACCAATAGTGTTAAATCTTTAGAGAAAAGCAGAACGAAACATTTAGGAAGACATATAATTTTTTACATAACATACCCATACACCATTTCACTCTGTTTCCTGGGATAGATGATTTGTCCCTTTTCTTCAGTTGTCTCATTTGTCCAGTGTTCTTCAGATTCCTTAACCTTCATTTTCCTAAAAGACAAAAACAAAAACTTTTCCCCAAGACTAATTTTGGGGATGTTCCTTTTTGGCAAGTTATTATCTGATTAAATGAAAAGGCATGTGTTACTGGTATAAGTTATTTTAAATTAGATGTTCATGGTGGTTGATGAACTATCACCTCCTCTAATTAAGAGGTCTCTCTTGTTCAAATCGAACCTTTATCAATTTTGATGGTACCCACAGCTTATCTTCTCCTGTAGAAATAAAAAGGAAAACCTTGTCCCCAATGTAGCACATATCCTGGTTTCCATTCTGAGGTCAGCACATCCTTAAAGTATATAGGCTGATTTAATTCTGTAGTTTTTTCTATTATCCAATGTCTCTCTGCAGCTGTTGTTCCTTTCTCATTGGCATTGAGAAAATTCAAAGTTAATAGAGCATATGCAGTCTATTTCTGGGGGTTTTTGTTACCCCTTTCTATTTATTTAGCATATCCTTTAGAGTTCTGTTTGATCTTTCTATAACTGCTTGACCTGTAGGATTATGTGATATACCTGTAATATGCTTTATATTGTAATAAGCAAAAAATGTTTCATTTTAACAGAGACATATGATGGAGAATTGTCAGTATTGATTTGTGCAGGTATACCCATGATGGCCATAGCTTCTAGCAAATGAGTGATTACAGAATCAGCTTTTTCAGAACTCAAAGCAGTTGCCCATTGAAATCCTGAATAAGTATCGATAGTGTGGTGTACATATTTCAATTTTCCAAATTGTACAATGTGTAACACATCCATCTGCCAGATTTCATTCATCTGAGTACCCTTTGGGTTACATCCTGCAGGTAATGGCATTTGATTGTAGAAGGAACAAGTAGGACATTTCTTTACTATTTCTTTGGCTTGTTGCCAGGTTATGGAAAAAATCCTTTTTTAAACCTTTACTATTGGCATGATGTTTTTTTATGAAATTCTGAGGCCTCCAGCACATTTCCTATCAATAATTTATCAATCTCATCATTGCCTTGTGCAAGAGGGCCTGGCAGACCAGTATCAGATCGGATCTGAGTTATATGTAAAGGATGACTCCTTTTCCGGATTGTATCTTGTAATTGAATAAATAGTGAAGTTAATTCTGAAGAATCATGGATAAATTCTGCAGTCTCAATATGTAATACTACTCTTTCAGCATACTGAGAGTCAGTTACTATGTTGAGAGGTTCTGAAAAATCCATTAATACCAACAGAATAGCATACAATTCTGATTTTTGAACTGAATTATAAGGACTTTGAACCACTTTACTTAAATTTTCTGATTTGTAACCTGCCTTTCCTTGTTTGTTGGCATCTGTATAAAATGTACGAACTCCAGATATGAGTTTTTTCCTCACAATTCGAGGCAAGATCCAATCAGCTCTCTTTATAAGAACAATTCTATCGCTTTTGGGATATTTGCTGTTAATTTCTCCCAAAAAAATACTGCAAGCTTTTTGCCAAGCTTCACTTTCTATTGATAATTTTTCAATGTCCTCCTTAGTTAAAGGTATGACAATTTCTGCTGGGTCTATTCCTGCTAACTGACAAAGTTTCAATTTTCCTTTCCAAATCAAGTCAGAGATTTTTCCACATAAGTTTTTAATTTTTTATTTGGTTTATTTGGTAAAAATATTTGTTCCAATATAATATCTTCCCTCTGCATTAATATTCCTGTTGGAGAATGCCTAGAAGGTAAAATAACCAAAATACAATCTAGCTTTGTTTCAATACGATCTACGTGCCCTTCATGTACTTTCTTTTCTACCAAGGCCAATTCTTTCTCAGCTTCAGGTGATAATTCTCTTGGACTATTTAAGTCCTTGTCACCTTCTAAGGTTTTGAACAAATTATTCAGTTCATCATTTTTTACCTCAACAATAGTACTTAGATGAGAAATGTCTCCAAATAATCTTTGAAAGTCATTAAGAGTCTGTAGTCGATCTCTCTAATTTGCACCTTTTGAGGTCTAATTTTTTGTAGCTCTATTTTATATCCTAAATAATTAATAGCCTCTCCTCTTTGTATCTTTTCAGGAGCAATTTGTTATCCCCAGCAAGGCAAAATTTTCTTTACTTCTTCAAACATTCTTTCTAAAGTATCTGCTTTTGAGTCAGCTAGTAAAATATCATCCATATAATGATAAATTATAGATTTAGGAAATTTTTTACGTACCACTTCCAATGACTGTTGTACAAAATATTGGCACATAGTTGGGCTATTCAACATTCCCTGTGTGAGCACCCTCCATTGTAATATTTTAACCAGTTGAGAATTATTGTAAGTAGGCTCCATGAAGGCAAATCTTTCTCTGCTTTTTTTTTAAGGTTATTGAAAAGAAACAATCTTTTAAATCAATAACTATGAGAGGCCATCCTTTTGATAACAGAGTAGGCAAAGGAATTCCAGATTGTAGAGAGCCCATTGGCTGAATTACTTTGTTAATTGTTCTAAGGTCTATTACCATTCTCCATTCACCAGATTTCTTTTTAATAACAAATGCAGGAGAATTCAAAGGGCTGGTTGATTCTTCAATATGCTGAGCATTTAACTACTCTTGTACCATCTGCTCTAGGCCTCTAGTTTCTCTATCATTAAAGGTCATTGCTGAATCTATACAGGCTTGTCTATTAACCATTTTAAAGGTAGGCTGTTGGTGTCTTTGAAAAATCAGAATCTGTTGTGCCCTGTTCTTGTACAATCTGGATGATTGGTGACTGTTGTTTCTAATACTTTCTATATTTTTCTCAGAAGCATGTTAGTTTATGGTTTATTTCTGATGTTTAAGGAATGTTAATCTGGGCACACTATTGTTGTAAAAAATCATGTCCCCATAGATTCAAAGCTATATTAGCTACATATGGTTTTAATTTTCCCCTTTTTCCTTCTGGCCTTATATATTTGGGCTATCTCACACTCTTTTTTTTCACTTGAGATAATGTTCCAATCCCTAAGAGCTGAACATTTACCTCCTGAAGAGGCCAATTTGGATGCCAAGATTCTAGTGCAATTATTGTTATGTCTGCACTTGTGTCTACAAGACCCTCAATGAGAATGTCATTTATTCATATTTTTAATTTTGGTCTTTTTTCATTTATAGAATTTTGCCAAAAAATTCACTGTATGGTTTGTCTGGAATTTTTTGGTCTCCATTCTATATCTGTTCTATATCCCTCATATTGTAGTCAGATTTTGGGAAATACATAACTAATAAAACAAATAACAAGATATAAAGAGAAATGACATCACTCTGCAAGTGAAAATACAACAGAAGGGTGTCAGGCTTCTCATTAGCATCTAGTTAGCAGCAAGACATGGAAAGATGTAGTTCAACACTTAAGGGGAGCACTGCTTTAATCTAACCTCTGGGAAGTCAGAGATAGGTGGATCTCTACATATTCAAGGACAGCTTGTTCTTGGAAGATAAATGGATGGCAGCTAAGGCTACATAGAGTGACCCTGTCTCAAAATAAGTAAGTTATTAAATAAAAAATAAGGACATGGCTTAGAGCCAAGGTTGCTGCGCTAAGAGAAGCCATTTGTAAAACTGAAGGAGAACTAAGAGCAAGGATTAAAAATTTTCAGTGAAAACAGGTGTCTTAGAAAATCCCAGTAAAATACCACCACAGTAAGTCATTAAATAAGAAAAGATAAGGAGATGGCTTAGAGCCAAGTTTGCTGCACTAAGAGAAGCCATTTGTAAAACTGAAGGAGAACTAAGAGCAAGTATTATAAAGTTTTCAGTGAAAACAAGTGTCTTAGCAGATCCCAACAACATCTAGTGAATTATTAGGGAATACATTAAAATTTCAATTATTAAAAAAAAGTGAAAAATATTGAAGTAGACAAATTCCTGATACATATGACCTGATTTGATTACTCCAAAAGGTATTCGCAATTATAGAAGACTGAAGAATCATCATAAAAATGGTCTTTACACAAGAAGCCCAGGACTGGATGAATCCTTTGCTGACTTCTGCCAAACCTTTAAAGAACTGACAGCAATGTTTTTATGAGTGTCCTAAAATCCAGAGAGAGAAGAAACACAGCAAAACTGACTCACTGAATCAATCATAATCCTGATCATGTGTTCAATTGTGGTGGCCCTCATGTGGAATGGAGAGAACATTTGATTGTAACCTCCAAACTCGTAAAAGATTGCACCTCACAAAAATAAATAAATGAATGTAATAAGATTATAAACAGCAAAAGAGCATAAAATCCTTCTTAAGAAAAGATTTTAGGACATATTAATGTATAAATCATGAAATGAAAGTTTAAATACACTGAGTCCCAGGAATTATGGAACTGCTAAATACATTAATAAATAGCAAAGAGAGATCTTGGTTGAAGAAATATAAATTACCAAAAGAAGAAAGAAACAGTGTTTATAACCATCTGCATCAATTGAAGGCAAGTTAAAAAATATGTGCTATTCCCCATTCCCCGGTCATATGGTTGTCATCAGGAAGACAAATATCTCAGTCTCTTTATGTTCTTTCTCATTTTATGCTTTTGTGGATTTGGGAAAGGTGGAAGAAATGGAGAGAACTCTGATGTGGTCATCATCTGTAGTTTTGAACAGATTTGGGCAGCAGTAGTGTATCTGATAGCTACAGACATGGTAGAGTTGGCCTGTCACAGCACCTGCTACTGAGTCTGTCATTTGTCAGGAGCTGTGAGAACCTTCAGTGTTTCTTCTATACTTACACTTTTGGTTTCTTTCCTGTAACCAATAACAGTCCAAATAGACCACACTTTACTACAAAATATAACACAGATTGGAAATGAATCATGAGCATGTACAAGAGTCCGAGTGTGATTAAACAGAGGACAAAATAAAAATTAGTGTGGAATATTGCCATTCGAGGCCAGCCAGGTCTACAGAGCAAGATCCAGGACAGGCACCAAAACAACACTGATTAGCAATGTCATGAAAAACAAACAAACAAAGTGCAAGAAGCCAGCAGAAAACCAAGTAGACTGGACCAAAAAGAAAATTTCACTTGGGTACATAATAATCAAAATACTGAATGTATAAAACAAAGAAGTATATTGAAGCTGAAATGGAAAAGAATCAACTAAACAATTAACACATAAAGGCAGAGCCTAACACCTGACTACCCTGGGAAGTCTTTAAAAGTCAAAAAGTCATGGGCAAATATCATAGAGTCTCTAAGAGACCTTTGATGCCAACCAAGACTACTATACCCAGTAAAATTTTCAGTCACCATAGATGAATGAAATAAGATACTCAATGATAAAACTAAGTTTTAGAAATAGCTGTCTGTAAATATTGTCCTACCAAAGTCACTAGAGAAATAATATAGCCTAAAGAGGTTAATCACACCTTAGGGAAGACAGGGAATAAATAATTCCAGACAAGCAAATTCAAACAATAAAAATGCACACACACACACACACACACACACACACACACACACACACACACACACACAAAACCAACATTACTAACATAAACACTCTAATAACAACAACAACAACATAACAGAAATCCACAATCATTCGTCATTACCATTTCTCAATCTCAATGATTTCAATTCCACAATAAAAATACCCACACTGATAGAATGGATGTGAAAATAGAATCCATTCCTCTGTTACATTAGGGACACATGCCTTTACATCAAGGATAGATAACAAGATCCCAGCTGGATCAACAACAGAGAGGGAGAACAAGGAATAGGTGACCATGGAAAATGAAGACCACATGAGAATAGGAAGAAGCAAAGTGCTAGAGAGGTCCACAGAAATCCACAAAGATACCCACACAACAGACTGCTGTCAATGTTCGAGAGACAGCCTGAACTGACCTACTCTGGTGATGGGATGGCCAAACCCCCTCATTGTCATGCTAGAAAGCCCATCCAATGACTGAGGGATCTGGATGCACAGATGCATAAGTTGGCTTTGTGAAACCTGGGGCCTATGCAGGGTCACTTGGCTCGGCCTGGGAGGAGGGGACTGGACCTGCCTGGACTGAGTCTACCAGGTTGATCTCAGTCCTCGGGGGAGGATTTGTCCTGGAGGAGGTAGGAATGGGGGGTGGGCTGGGGGGAAGAGGAAGTTGGTGGGAGGGGGGAGAACAAGGGAATCCATGGCTGATATGTAGAACTGAATTTTATTGCAAAATTAAAAAAAATAATAAAAATAAAAAAAAAGATCAAAACTATATATTTCAAGCAAATGGACCTAGCAAGCACTCAAGTGTAGCTGTTAGTTATTTAGCGGCTCTTACCCTGTGAGGAAATGTCATGATACACGACAGAATCCACTAACAAGAGTTTTACTAAGATAAAAGAGACAGACAAGTGCTCAGGCCTGCGGAGAGACACGTGTGGAGAAGAGGGAGAAGGAGGCCGGGAATATGGTGCGGGCTTATAAAGGTTGGGGGGCACATGCGTACACAGGTCGATGTGGGTACTCCACACATGCGCAGATCATATGGTTGCTTTGCCTCGCTCTTACAAAACCACTGGGTCCTGGTCAGGCAAGACGCCTTGACTCAGAAATGGCTATTTTGACCTGGAACTGGCTAGGTGGAGGTGTCTAGGTCTGCCGGGCATACGTAAACATGCCCAACCTTGGGGGCGTGTTATGAATCCATCATCCCTGACTCTTCTTTTTTAAAAAAGAAAAAAAATGTGGTTGAGTGGGTATAGGGTGACGTTTCTCTCAAAGAACGCTTGCGGCTGAAGAGTGGGCGTCGGTTGGCTCTTGTGGAAATCGGGAGGGTAGCTTGTGAAGTCCTGGGAGGATGATGGGGGGGGTACAGAAGTTATGCCGTCCTCTTACACTGCAGCTGTCCATCTGTGCTGTGAAAGGGAACCTTCTGTTTGACAAGATACTGTTGAAATAGAAAAAGCTTAGAGGGCTTGGAGAGATGGCTCAGCTGTTAAAGGCTAGGCTCACAACCAAAAATATAAGAAAAAGCTTAGAGAAAAAAGAATCATTATTATTTTATTTTTGGAGTTGGCATTTATCTGAGGTACACCTGGCCTTAGCACTCTGCTTAAATTTTATCTGAGACAAACCTTATTAGAGGTAGTTTATTTAAGGCACCTGTTACCTTTATTAGTTTAGCATTTAGGAAACACAGGTGATCAGTTACTGAATATTGAACAATGATAGATTGCTGTATTATAATTTTCCTTACCACCTGGATATTTTATTGTTCTTTTTGCCTCCGGCTCTGTGTGGCCCTAGTTGGGAAAGAAAGACATGATACCTAATTCCTCTGGAATTGGTGACAAGGCAGTGGATCCTGATGTCCTCTGGAGCTTGAGAGTGCAAGGCCCTGTTGAAAGGTTTACAACAAGCCCCCCACGGTCGGGCGTGTTTGCATATGCCTGGTGGACACTTCCGCCTAGCCAGGTCCAGGTCAGGATAGCCATTTCCCGGTCAGGGCATCTCGCGTGACCAAGATCCGTGACATTCCACTAGCCACGTAGGTGCACAACATGGCCATGTGATTTACGCGCTTGCCTGTAGTAGTGACGCTAATCTGTCCACACCCAGCCTTTAAAATCCGACGCCATGTTCCCGGTTCCTTCCTCTTCTTCTTCCTTCTTCTTCTCCACACACGTGTTTCCCGCAGGCCTGTTCACTCTCTGTCCCTTTATCTTTAATAAAACTCTTATTAACGGATTCTGTCGTGTTTCGTGACATTTCCGTGCAGTGTAAGAACAATGCAGCTGAAAAACTAACACCTGTTGGTTTTGATGTATAGAAAGAGAGATTTTTCTGGGATGGAGGTGAGATAAAAGGTTTTAGATGAGACAGGTGGACCCAGTGAGGAAAGTCCTCGAGTTTAGCAGTTGTATGAGTCACAAGAATTACCATGAAGGGTCCCTGCCACTAAGGGGAAAGGGGTGAAGGGTGCTGGCCTGGAGGGAAGAGAAGAACCTGATCCCCAATGTGTATTGGAGGTGGACAATTCTTATCACACAGCTGAGGTAATGAACAGTCTGCGTAGCTCCATAGGATAGACCTGAGGTGACATGAAAGGGGAGTTAACAGGCTATCTGGAACAGTTGGAGGGTTGGATAAAAGACCTGGTGTTAGAACTGGCCTTTGATACATTCGTTCAAATGGAGAAATTGAAAGAAGCTTTTTAGGAAGAGGCCTGAGCCTGAGAAGAGCTAGAGGCAATAATCTTACCCAGTCGAGATGAAGTTCCTGTGACATCTTAGGAAGAATAGTTTTTAAAGACTGGTTGGTATGCTCCACCTTTCCTGAGGATTGAGGACGGTATGGGATATGAAAATGCCAAGGAATGTTAAGAGCCTTAGCTAGTGTCTGAGAAATCTGAGAGGTGAACTCTGGGCTATTGTCAGACTGAAGAGAAGCAGGAACCCCAAACTGAGGAATAATTCCTCAGGGAAGGAGGCCTGCAACTGTCTGAGCCCGCTTATTAGAAACTGGATATGCCTCCACCCAATTTGAAAATGAGTCTACCATCACGAGGAGATATTTAACTTCCCTGATGGTGGGCATATGGGTAAAATCGAGCTGCCATTCAGTCCCTGGAAGGGAACCTCTAGCCTGGTGGGTAGGAAAAGGCTGACTCCTGTACTTGAAATTGGCATCTGTTTTTTGGCAGATCTCACAAGAGGCAGTAATAGTTCTTAAGAACTGTAAGTTCTCAGAGGTGGGCTGCAGGCGAGCTTTTATGAATTGAGACAGAGCAAGATTATTAGGATGAAAGAGCTGGTGTAGATAGGAAAGAATTTGTCTAGTGTCTGGAGTTCCCTATGAGGGTGTAGGCTGGCTGCCTGGTCAGTCCGGTTGTTTCCCCTAGAGATAATGGAGCTATCAGTCTGGTGAGACCAGCAGTGGACAATTCCTGTAGGCCTGGGGAGGTGGAAAGCCTCCAGCATGGCCATTATTTGGTCTGAGTTAGATATGGATCCCCCTTTTGCTGTGAGAAGGCCACGCTCCCTACGAATAGCAGCATGGGAAGGAGGATATGAAAATCATATTTGGAGTCTGTGTAAACACTTAGAGAATGTCCCTGTGCCAGTTGGAAGGCATGGGTGAGAGCTATCAGCTCAGCCTGTTGGTTAGTTTTGTGTGTGGGTAATGCCTGTGCCTCTATTTTCTCAGTATCTGACACTATGGCATAACCTGCTTTACGGGTCCCTTCATATAAAAAGGAGCTGCCATCTGTATACCAGGTATAAGTAGCCTGAGGCAATGTGCTCTCCTGTATGTGTGAAGGGTGAGGTAACAGTTCCTCTAAGGTTTCAGTGCAGGAATGAGAAGGAGAATATTCAGCATTAGGTTGAGGGAGGAGGCTTGAAATAGTAAGAGGTGGACAAGTCCAGAAAGTAAGTGTGACATCTTCTAGTAATGCCAACTGGAGAGAAAGAGCACAGGAAGGAGGTAAAGTGTGTAAGCCTTTATAAGTTAAAAGATGGGACAGATTATGATGAGAAAACACAATAATGGGTGACCCAAAGCTTAGCTTTTCTGATTTCCGAATAAGGAGCTCTGCAGCTGCTAAGGCACAGATGCAAGGTGCCCAGCCCTGAATGGTAAGGTCTAGCTTCTTTAACAGATAGGCTACAGGTGCAAAGGAGGGTCCCAGCTGATGTCCTAGAGTTCCCAGGGCAAATCCCTCCTTCTCTGCTACATAGAGGGAGAAGGAATGGGTTAAGTCTGGGAGATGAAGTGCTGGGCCTGAAGAAGGGCCTGTTGAAGCTTTTGGAAAGGTTTAGTGACAGGATGGAGGAGAGGATCATGTGGTGAGCCCTAAGCTGCCTCATACAATTGGTGAGCAAGGAGAGAAAAAGATGGAACCCAAGACCGTAGGAAGCCAGCTATTACTAGGAAAGACAGAATCTCCTTTTTAGTAGAAGGGACTGTGGGGGACTGGATTAGATGTTTTCTGTCTATAGTAATAGCCTTGTGAGTTGGAGTAATGGATAGACCCAAATAGGTGACCTGGGGAGTTGACAGCTGAACTTTAGAAGGAGATACCCTGTAACCCCAGATGGATAAGAAATTTAGGAGAGCAATGGTGTTAATTTGGCTAACCTGTAAGGACGAGCAGCAGAGTAAAATATCATGCATACATATATAATATAATATAATACATACTGTATTAGTTTAGAGCCAGGGTGAGACAGAGAAAGCAGGTCAGAGGCCAGAGCCTGACCAAATAGGTGTGGACTGTCTTTGAATCCCTGCGGCAGAACAGTCCAGGTCAGCTGTGTGGACCGGTGAGTGTCAGGGTCAGTCCAGGTGAAAGCAACGATATTTTGAGACTGAGGACTGAGAGGAATAGAAAAGAAGGTGTCTTTGAGATCTAGAACTGAGAAGTGAGAGGTTCCCGAAGGTATAGTGGACAGGAGAGTATAAGGGTTAGGCACTACAGGATGGAGGGGGACCACTGCAGAGTTAATGAGCTGGAGGTCTTGAACCAGGCGGTAGGTTCCATTAGACTTTTTAACTGTAAGTATAGGGGTGTTAAAAGGTGAAGAGGTTAGGCAGAGCAGCTTTTTCCTGAGAAGGTCAGAAATGATAGGCTTAAGTCCTCTTAGGCTCTGGAGTGAGAGAGAGGGTACTGAGCTTGGGTGATATATCTGGCAAGATCTTGTAGCTGGATAATAATAGGCGGATGGTGTACACCAATAGAAGGGTTTTGGGTATCCCAGACTTTTGGGTCTACCTGAGAGGCTGGCAAGGGAAAAGAATTGTTACAGTCAGTAGAGTGAGTGCCGATAGTAATAAACTTGTTCTACTATCTCTCATTATTCATTTCCCCCACACTATAGCAAAGCACCTATGAAGGTCTTGAGTGTTTCCCTGAATGTATGATGTCTAACTTCATTCTGAAAGTCATGGGCTCTGTAACATCCTACATGGACTGGTTTTGGTTTCAGTTTCCTACAGTATTAATCACCGGACATAGTAACATAGACCATATTCCTAATGGATCTGCTGTAATCCAGACACAACCTTCTATTCTTTCATTGTACAAAAACAACCAGTATTTCCCTCAGTAGTGTGGACTAATCCCATTTCCTAGCACCATTATTCCTACAGAAACCTGGTCACATGAGGCCATTGACAGCTCAACTTGACCAGGATGAAATATCAAGTTCTAATTTGAAGAAATAATTATAGTGTTTCCAGGCAGTAGTACTCCAGCTCTTGAAAGCACATTTCTAGGAGAGCAGTCCATAAAATCCTTGCATAAATAAGCATTTTTCCCTGGGACATGAGAGGTAATGTTGAGTGGAAACATTCCAATTTCCACACCAGAATTCCTTGACCCATAACTGATGGCTAAGAAAGACAGCATACAATACACTGCATCCTGATTCAAAGCATTTACCACCTTCTGGGAAGGACTGTCACAGCCCTTTGTACAAACACCACATAAATGGTATCTTACCTGTGAAAAGCTATGTTACCATTACACCAAGCTTGTTGATAAAGGATAGTGGAGGACATATTAAACTAGTGGTTTCAATGAATATTGGCCTAATGTTGTAAATGTCTTCCTGTGAAGAGAGTTCCTTTGTAAGAAATAATGCTCCATTAGTGTCCTAGTCCCTCCACCGAAAGATGTGCCTGGTTATAGGAGATGACTGGTTTGCTCTCCATATCCTGTATTGCTAAGAGTCTTGGCTAGTGTCACCCTCATCTATTCCTGGGAGTTTCCAGTGCTCTAGGTTTCTAGCTCATCACAGAGTTGTCCTCAGATTCCTAAGATTATCTAAGTACTCTCCTTCATGTGACTGACCTAATCCCTGTGCATATATGTTACAGTGGTATAGCTTAGTCTTCTTGTGTGAATCCTAACAGTCTTATGAGGGGCTGGGTCTGACTCTGTTATCTGATTCCTCCTTCTGATTGTCTCTTCTAGCATTGATAGAAGAGGAAGTGTCCAGTCCTACTGAAACTTTATACACCATGGCTGACTGATATCTGTGGGAGGCCCACATGTCTCTGGAGAGGAACAGGGAAGGAGAACTGGATGTGTCTGTTGTGTGAATAGGGATGAGAGGAGGACTCGTGAAGAGGGGAGGGAGCTGAAACTGATTGTGATTAAAACAGAAACACACACACACACACACACACACACACACACACACACACACACACACACACAGAAACAATGCTGTCTGGAATACCATGATGGTGTGTAAGATACTCAATAAGACACTCAATGTTAGTTTTGACATGTGCATTAGGCTCTGGATAAGAAAATTCATAACAAGAATAAGTATCTAGTCCATTAAGGTGAAAGCATTTTGCTTTCTTCTTTTGAATTTTCTTCCTTTTATTAAAAACAGATACTTTACTCATACAATATATCCTGATCAATTTACCTTCCCTCTACTCATACCACTCCCTCCCACTCCTCGATCATATAGAGATCCCCTTGATTTCTGTCTCTCATTTAAAAGAATGAGCTTCTAAGAGGTAACAACAAGATATAAAATCAGATATAATATGCTAAAACAAAAACCAAAATATCATAGGATATAAGTGACAAAGTCCAAATAGGGTTGTGCATAAATAGCAATTACTTAGAAGACATTCACAGAGCCTCTAGATATCCTGTTTGGTTAAATCAGTTCCTCCTGCTTTCTATGTTCCTGAAGCACAAGTGATGGAGGGATTTACTAATTTCACTGCCAACTGGACTATTTGAGATGTTTCAGTTTGTCTTCTAATGCACATGATTCAAAAGAAATAATAACATTTATCAATCCTCAGACAACTGTCTGTGGGATTTTATTCACTCCACTCTTCCATCCTTTCTTTAGGGAACTTATTAATGTGTTGGAGCACCAACCCATTTATACAACATAATACAAAAGACTTTCACTGCATTAACTTATCCTGTGAACTAGGAAATAGAACTCTGCTTATAACAGCTTCATTTGGTTTGTTAGGTGAAGAGTACATTTAGAGGCTATTAAATTATTATGCTTTATAGTGAAAAGAGAAGGATTTCCTATCATTCTCATATTCTCAGAACAGGGTAAGTAGCTGGTCAACTCACTGCACTAGGTACAGGTATTTATCAGAACAACACATCTACACAATTATTTACTGAGGATTAACTAGGACAGCAGAGGTACAGTAGCACAAAGCATAGAATCTAAACAAGAAAATTCATGTCTCAGTTAGTTGGTCAATTTGGATCTGAATAATTTAGTAAGATTATTAATTTTCTCAAAGTGAGAAATAAGCAGATTTTACTAAATGTGGACATTATATTAATATTCATATACAGATGTATCATAGAAGCAAAGAATCTCTGAGACACAGACACTAAGCAAGGTAGAATCTACTGACTTCTTTTGGTTTGGAAAATCATGATGTGGGGTTCCCTCCATCATAGGATTTTGGCCCTTTCTCTACTCACTACACTTGGAATGCCATCCTCTAATGTCGACTGTTAATACCAATCTCAGTTGTTTTCATATGAAAAGTTTCTTGCTTCATTCTTGTGACCAAATAATCCAAAGAGGAGTTCATCCCTGAGCTCTTACTGCCTGTTGTTTTAGGTGAAATTATGGTGCCTACGGGTGCAGAAGAAAATCTATAAACATATTTTCCAGCTTGTTTTTCACCTGAATACAGGGCCTCAGATGCATAGCCCAAGGGTAGAAAGAGTTCCAGAATTCTCGGTGGCAGTGGAAGAGGTATAAGAAAGTGCTCAGAGTGTGACAGCTCTCTGGGTTACTGTGACAGCCTCACCCATCAATAAAGTTAAAAGTGCATATGGTCACAAACACTTGAGCTAAGTTTAAACCTGCTGGACAGTGTGAGATCTGGATTCATCAGACTTATGTCTGAGCAGACATGTGTGTTGGTGGGATGTTTTCTTTTGGTTATTATTATCAGGATCTTGTTTAATCACAGTCATGCATACGCCTATAGCTCCGCTGAGTGTTATATCAGAATCAAAGAAGATTTTCACCATGAAGGAGATGTAACCATTGGTGTATTTTTCCCAGTTCATACTGTGTACACAGACAACAAAGTTCCACATCCTTATCTGCCAAACATTTACACCAACTTTCGAATACAGTAAGTGTTGTTGTTCATTTATGCTGTTTCAGATTTCAAGTTACAAATGACCCAGGTGATATGTGTATTCAAGCTCCTATGGTTCTTATTTTTATCATGAAATACCCTCTTCCAATCCAAAGTTCCTTATTTAATTGTATGTTATTCTTCATTTATTTTCTATTCTCAAAGATGATACAATAAGTTGCTTGTTTGTTTATTGATTTTTGTTTCCAAATATGACAATTGAAATATTGAATCTTCCTTGGCCATGCCTTTACAGTCACATGTTTCTCATATTAGGTCTTCAGAGGGAGGATGGTTTTATTAAAGTTTACCTTGCTCTTCAGGACACTCTAGAAGTCTATATGTAATCATGTAAAAAGAGGTGATGCCATCAAAAGTTGTTACTATGGAGGGATGTGATGGTAGAGTAAGAAGTTTGCATATGCCAGTTACCACTGATTTAGCAGTAAGGATGTCAGATTTAGAAGTTGGCAATAGTTGCTTGTTGTCAAACAGCTATGACTGTCTTCAAAAATTTTTAGTTAAATTAATTATTTACTAAGATTTTACTACAAGAATCATTTTTCTCTTTTGCATGTCTTTCCATGCATTTCTAACAAGTTTTTAATTTCATTTTCATGGATGTTGTCATAAGAAACATTGACAAGATTGTGGCCACTTAGGGTTGTTTCTTACTAAGTCAGAAATAAAATTAAGTTTGTGGTAGAGAAATATTTTTGTTACTATGAAAGAGTAATATGTATGTGTTTCTCACTTTCCATAACTCCCTCAAAATCTCAAAATCTTCCATTGTACAACACCTTTCCTAATTTTTTCGTACATGTTGAGGAACAAGAAATGTATAGATCTTAAAGCTAAAATTATTTTGTAAGGCTTCTGAGTACATTCTTTATTACACTGAGAGAGTGCATATATGTTTTCAAAGAGGGAATATGTCTGCTCTCTAAGTTTCTTTGTCTTTTTCATGCATATAATTTTTACATATTTAGAAATGATCATCTTAATTATCAAGATTACAAAACATCTTAGCTGTGGGCAGGAATTTTTCTTCACTACTTTGGTTTTTGTGTGGTCTAAATTTTTAAACAGATTTTACTTTAGGTCTATTATAACTATTCAGATGATATGATATACAAACATAAAATTATATATTAATTTCCAGACTAATGTAAGTTTTCTTTTGAGGCAACATGACTTAGTCTAATGGACTGCACATGATACAGACTTTACAAGACATTTTTACCTAATTTTTTGTGTGTCCATGGACACTCATGCCTCAGGTCTCACATGCAGATGAGAGATCATCTGTGGAAGAACAACTTAACCTCCCACCATGTGTGTGTTGACATCAAATTCATCCCATACTCAGTTCTAGGATTTTGCCCTAGGTGAACTATATTATTTTCCATATGATAAATCCTGTTATACATGGTGCCTGTTATCTTTCCAAATTAAAATTGTTACTGTCTCTAGAAATGTATGAGATGAAGAACATGTCTATCCCATTGTCTTTAAATTTTGGTTGACTAGATTTATCAAAGTTGATTACCCCAAATCTCCAAACATTTCTGTTAATAATGTGACAAAAATCCATGTATCATATGAATATTATCTTTTACAATATGGATGTTAGGAGTTTTTCCTCCTCTACTATAAATATATGCCCTTTTGTGAGCAGTTTCACACATCAAAATCGAAAAGCATTTCCTTGCAGCTTATTCTAAAATACTTTGCTGTGGGATGCTTGCTTTAAAATTTTATTACTTCATTTATTTTTGAAATGTAATGTAATTGGAGTATTTCTCTTTTCCTTCCTTACCTCCAAACTTTGTCACATAACTCTTCTTCCTTCCTTCCAAATTTATGGACTGTTTAAAAAATTATTAATACATGAACATAAGGGTACACACACACACACACACACACACACACACACACACACACACACACATATATATATATATATATATATATATATATATATATATATATATATATATATATATATATACATGTTCCTAACTACAAACAGATCTGTCTACATTAATGTACTCCTATGCATAGTTTTGAGGATGACCATTTTTTATTGGATTTTAGATGGCTTTGCTTTTCCCTGTAGAAGACTATTTCTCTGACTTTTGATTTCCTTAGTTGCCTCTAGTTTTTTGTCTAGAAATAAGACCCTGTGATCTTTCTCCCAGCTACTTCAGTATATCTATTATTGTCTTCTTAATTCATATCATGTTCAGGCAGTCATGTTCATGAAACTTTCAGGATAAGACATTGATTATAAAATGTAAAAATTTTCAAACAAATAACTTAACTTGGAATGGCCAAGATTTATCAACATTGTTTTTTAATGATAACAATAAATGCCTTTAGTATCTTTTTTAAGACAAATAGTTAAGAATAATACCATATATATATATATATATATATATATATATATATATATATATATATATGTATAGTATTTTTGTGGAATTGAAAAAAAGCAATAAAGAGATATAACTATCAATTTTCTGGAGCATAACTCAGATAGTAAAGTCAGCTTTCATGTTTCCTCACAATCTGTCTTCCTTTTGTGTATTAGCAGTGAAAATATCTCGATGTCTATCTATATCATGATTCTGAGCTCTTCCCTCCATTGCTGCCTGTGGCCTCATAATCGATCTCTTCTTTCCGTGAAATGAAGCTCTGTGGCCTTTTCTCTTCATATGGTCACAGTGAACTTTGAATGCTCTCTACATCTTTGTATGAAGGTCTCTGTGGACTGCATTAGTTTATATGAAAGCCTTTCTTTGGTATCCATTCTGTTGTATCCACTGTGCTTTGTTTATCCTCACTTGGTACTTTTCATTAGCATGGAGATCTTATTTGCTAGCTCCCCTTTTCTTAGGGTGTTTCACAAAGAATGTGTAATCTGCCATGGTATTTTACAACACAACAAGAAACACACATACAGCTAATCAGATACACACCAACCTACCTGGTGTAAGAATGTTTTTGGGTTTTCGCAGAAGTGAGTACAGATGACTGTCATTGTTAGCACTATGGGAATTCTTTTATTACTTACCTCAATGTGTCACTTGGAGAAATATATGTGTCTATCTATCACTGTATTCACATTCAGTAATAATTTGAACCATTTTAGACTGATTTTGTCTAATAAGATTAATAAATATTAATTTATCCCATGTCACTCTCATACCTAATGTAATTGAATTAATAAATAATGACATCTATGATTTCCAGTTGAAATTAGGCAATGCAGGGACAATAATTCCTACAACACATTCTCTGATTTCTAAACCTTTCAATATGTCTGTCCATCTTCTACAGCAATCATCCAGTGACAATATTGTACATCATAGGTTACTAAAATATATTTATGAAGAGAAAGAATCTTGTATTTTTATTTCTCAACATTTTTGCCAATTTTTATGTTTTTCATGTTAGTCAAAATTTTTAAAAATTAATGTCCATGAAATATATTGAAATCCAAAATCAATTTTAACTAGTACATAGGAGATAGGATTGAACTTTCTTGTGAATAACAATAGTGAATATCCAGATCACAACATTTACATACTTGAGTATGTCATAACTTTCCTTGGTTTTGAACACAGCTGAGTGCTCATTCTTAAAATCCTAATTTCATTTTTTTTCTTTCTATTTCAATCTTTTGGGTTCTGGATAGATCCTACCTATGCTTCTGTGATATCTTGGGCTTCCTTTCTCTTTCTCTGAAGCCATTTTCCATGCAATGTGGCTTCTCCATCTCTGTCTGACCTCCATGTTTGATGAACTCAAGTTCTTAAGCATGGCTGTGTTTCTTCTCTCTCCCATTGTCCTCTTCCAAGAAACAAATATGATGTACTCCAGACCTATCTTAGTGCATTTTCAATTTAAAAATCTAATAATAAAGCATTCAAGCAGCAAAAACCCCACATTTTAGTGTCATATATGAACTTGACATGGAGCAAACTTTAATAGGGCATGGGTAAAGCCATAGAATATGTGGTGATACATAGATTAATTGTTATGGGCTAATTTAAGATATAAGAGCTAGCTAGCAAAAACCTTGAGCCATGGCTGTGCAATTATAATTAATATAAATCTCTGTGTGTTTACTTGGGGGATGCAAGTAGGAGAAATTTGCCCCAACTGTCATCAGGCCAGGACCTAGGAAACCTCCTGACTACATATAGTTTTGTACTGACCACTTTTCTTTACCCTGCAGTCATAGGTTGCACTGTTTTGTGGTATGTGTCATCAGAACATCAATAAGTTTTAGTGTCAGCTGTCGGACAGTGAGTTCAACTGTGTGTCCATGGAGGACAGCAATTTCTAGGGAAGCCACGTAGTCCATAGGAGGGCCAAGATTTTTTAATGTCCTTTTTTCCAGCAGTAAGAAACCATCTTTCTCTATAGATCACACAGTTGACAAACCCACTTGTAAAATCATATCAACTGATGGTCCATGTATATTGTAGTGGAGTTTCGTTTTCCCCATATGAGATGCTGGGCTAGAACAATCAGTTCCTCTTCCTGGGATGAGTTTCCTGGTTTAGGCACAAATAATTTTATTAAAAGTACGTATTGCATCTCTGCTGTGGGATGTTCTGCATGGCAAATGTGTTGCTAATTAGTCAATAAATAAAACACTGATTGGCCATTGGCTAGGCAGGAAGTGTAGGCGGGACAAGGAGGAGAAAAAAGCTGGGAAGTGGAAGGCTGAGTCAGAGAGACACTGCCAGCCGCCATGATGAGAAACAGCATGTGAAGATGCCGGTAAGCCACGAGCCATGTGGCAAGGTATAGATTTATAAAAATGGATTAATTTAAGCTGTAAGAACAGTTAGCAAGAAGCCTGCCATGGCCATACAGTTTGTAACCAGTATAAGTCTCTGTGTTTATTTGGTTGGGTCTGAATGGCTGTGGGGCTGGCGGGTGTCAGAGATTTGTCCTGACTGTGGGCCAGGCAGGAAAACTCTAGCTACAAATGGCGTCCAACGTGGTGGCAAGAGTTTCCACCTAAAAACTGAGAAAAAAAAAGATTCTAAAACGGAGCTAAAAACAGCTTCCTAATTGTCTCTCTCAAATGAGCGGCAGCTGCCTGTTTGAGCTACTGGTGGGTTCCTAGAGTGCGTGCTCGACCTGCAGTTTGGCGGGAATGAGGCCTTTGCAAGTGGCACATTAAGCTGCATGGTGGATTTAGCCTTTGCAGGTACAAAACAAAAAAAAAAGAGGTTTCTGGGCTACACGCTGCTTGGATAAAAGCATAGAGACCCACGATAGCTCCCAGAGCTGGTGGAAAATGCCATGTTGGGAAGCTAAGGTGGGTGGAGCCAGCAGCTACAGCTGCTGCAGTTTAAGGCAATAGATTCACAATAAGACAGATTCAGATGTAATAGTTTACAATATGTGTAAAATATACGTAGGCTTAAAAGAGACAAAAAAGATGATATATAGAGTTATAGAAATAAATACATAGTTTTAAAAAATAAAGTCTTTAAAGAGACAGTAAAGGTAGTATAAAAAATAAGCCACGTAAAAATGGATATTACACAGAGAATCTGCATTGTGTTGTCTTTGGGACTTTTAACTGCAGAAAAACATTTGATTGTAAAAGCTGTTGAGTTATGCTAAAATGTATATTTTAAAGGTACCTTGACTTCAAAATTTGGATATAAGGATATGTTACTTTGGAAAGGAGACTCTGCTTTTATTCCCACAGAAAGCCAGAGGCTATGGATTTGTTCCAGATTAAGATACATCAGGTTTGAGCAGCCAAGACCTCCTGAAAGGTCTCCGATGACACCATGGCCCAGATGATCCAACATCCAGAACGATTTGAAGGCAACTGGCTCAGACGATACACCCTCATGGACTATTCTATAATTCTAAAATTTTCTTTGTATCCCCATAAGATACAGCACCCCCCTCCAGCAGGAAGTAGTAAGAGAAGCTACGCCCAAATTCCCAAATTATATGTAATTTTACTTTGTTAAGGTTGAAACCTTCCTTTCTGGAAAAAAAAAAAAAAGGGAAGTGCTGTGGGATGTTCTGCATGGCAAATGTGTTGCTAATTAGTCAATAAATAAAACACTGATTGGCCATTGGCTAGGCAGGAAGTGTAGGCGGGACAAGGAGGAGAAAAAAGCTGGGAAGTGGAAGGCTGAGTCAGAGAGACACTGCCAGCCGCCATGATGAGAAACAGCATGTGAAGATGCCGGTAAGCCACGAGCCATGTGGCAAGGTATAGATTTATAAAAATGGATTAATTTAAGCTGTAAGAACAGTTAGCAAGAAGCCTGCCATGGCCATACAGTTTGTAACCAGTATAAGTCTCTGTGTTTATTTGGTTGGGTCTGAATGGCTGTGGGGCTGGCGGGTGTCAGAGATTTGTCCTGACTGTGGGCCAGGCAGGAAAACTCTAGCTACACATCTCCCACATTCCTGGTTTCATCATTCATCTGGTGACAGTCTTATCTGAGTCCCTGTAGGTCATAATCAGTCAAGAGGGATAGCTTGATTGACAACAAACTGAACCCAAGTTGGGGCCAGGAGTAGAGTCTTGTACTGGGTCAAACAGTCATTAAACAGTTGATTGTTTTTTTTTTTTTTTTTTGCTCATTAGAAAACCTCTTTTTTCCTAGATACTGTGATTATCAGATCTTAAAACAGTCAACTCGATTGCATTCTTTTATTAAGCTAGCAGTACTCTCCACACATATTTGACATATGGGACAACATATGGCTACAGGGTCCAATCATTTGGATTGATGTATCACAGGGAATTTCCATGGTCCCAACATATGTATAAAACTCCTTTGTGTTTTGTGTCATGCATTGGCAATGAAAAGGTTTTGGGGCATCCGGAAGTTCTAGGGCTGGAGCCAAAATCAGTGATATGTTTAAAGCCTTGAATGTCTTTCATTTAGTCTCAGTCAAGATTAGGGTCTTAGTTCTCCTACTGTGCTTATGTATAGGCATTGCAGTTTCCACAAACACTTAAATACCCAGCTGCACCCAGGAATTCTGGAATCTGTGCCTTAGTCTTTGTAGTTGGAATCTGCAGTTCTGTGTGGTTTGTAATTTTCTTGGGTATATTTTTTATTCAATCTCTGCAGTTATAATTTTAAAATATATCAGTTGGTTCTGACCCTGGTATTTGCCATTGATGAGATCAACAGGAACCCTCATCTTTTACCAAACATATCTCTGGGATTTGACTTCTATAACATCCCATACAGTGAGAAAAACATTCTTATGAATGCTCTTATTTGGCTCACAGGCCTGAGTAACCTTCGCAGTCTTCACTGTAATTATAACTGTTTAAAGGAGAGAAAGTCAACTGCTGCAATAACAGGACCATCGTGGGCAAAATCTGCCCATATTGGGACACTGCTTCAGCTCTACAAATTTCCACAGGTGAGGACTTGTATGGGATAAAAATGCAGATCTCCTTTGCTGACATTTCAGGTGTGTCCATAGGTAAAAAGTTATAATTGTATTAGTTAGGTGTCAATGACAATTGTACAGATAATTTGAGACAGACCTTTATTTCAGTCACTGGGAAAAGAAAGGGGAGGTTGGAGTAGACAAGGAGGATTAATAAAAAAAAAAATAGGCCAGTCATTTTCTGAAAACCTCTCTCACAGAAATTTGTCTTACAATCAGGGTGAATCCAACATTGTGCTAACCATTTCCTTATGTTTCTACAGAACAAGGATTGTGCATAATGCCATTGTTCTTTCTCTTGTTTCCATTTTTTTTCTCTTCAGCTCACTGTTGGTCCTTTTGAGCCTATCTTCAGTGACCGAAGTCAGTTTATGTCTCTCTACCAGATGGCCCCCCAAGGCACAACTCTGTCTCTTGCCATGGTCTCTTTGATGCTTCATTTTGGCTGGACATGGGTTGGGCTGCTTATGCCAGATGATCACAGAGGGACTCAGTTTCTAGCAGATATCAGACAAAATATGGAGAAAAATCAAGTCTGCATAGCTTTTGTTGAAATGATCCAAAGCACCTGGAATTCATTTTCATACAAATACTGGAAAAGTCTTGGCATCATCCAGGAAACATGGGCCAATATTATCATCATTTATGGTGACAATGATTTGTTACAAGGTTTAATGACAAATCTAGGACAACAAATTTTCACAAGTAAAGTCTGGGTCATGACCTCTGAGTGGGATGTTACTAATAGCGCTGATTATTTCTTGCTGGATTCATTCCATGGAAGTCTCATTTTTTCACAACACCATGAGCAGGTGGCTGAATTTAAAAATTTTATCCAAACAGTTAATCCTTATAAATACCCAAAAGACAATTACCTTCCTAAATTGTGGTTTTTGTTCTTCAAGTGCTCATTTTCAGAGCTGGATTGTCATCTTTTGGAGAACTGCCAAAACAATGCTTCCTTGGATTTACTGCCTAGACATATGTTTGACATGGTAATGAGTGAAGACAGCTACAATACATACAAGGCTGTCTATACTGTGGCCCAGAGTCTCCATGAGATGAGTCTTCATCAAGTACAAATGCAACCATATGGAAATGGGGAAAGATTGGTGTTCTTCCCCTGGCAGGTAATATTCCTTCCATTGTATTAGAGCATCAACAATGTGAAATTTTGAGAGTCTTCAGAGGCACCAAATTAGGTATTACATATTTCAGAATTTTACATATAGTATATGTATGTATACATTCCCATGTGCATGTGTGTGTGTGTATGTGTGTGTGTGTGTGTGTGTGTGTGTGTGTGTGTGTCCATCTACAGGAGATTCTTCACATGTTATCCTATCTTCCATGTCAGTGCAGATCTTTCTGTTCATGTTGCTGAGGAATAAGGTGCTAGTGGCAAGGAGGAAATGATTTTAATGAATATAAAATTTATGTCACAAATAGCTGCACAATTTTTTCATTGTAATGATTACACCAGAAACCTAAGAATTTTCTTAGTGAAAAAATGAAAGCTCATTATCCCAAGTTGTTAGTACATAAATGATTTCTTTTAACTACTATTTAGTCATAAGTACCCACATTTTATTCAATGAACTTTGGGATGAACCCTGTGTGTAAATGGGTATAGCTTTCTATTAAAGAAAATGAGATTTGCTTCAATCAATACTCACCGATTCCATTTCTAAGTTTGTATAGAAGATGTTCTTGAGGCTGACCGTTCCACAGATGTAGAATTGTATCCCATTTACATAGGTCAACATTGCTGACCTTCAATGATACCTACATTATTATTGTGTCCTACACCACAGATTATGAACATTGAGAGTTATTCTATAATCCATTATTGGTCAAACTATCAGACCTACATTAAAACATGTTCTTGCATCACTTTCATCTTCATCCTTTCTTGAGGAATATCCACATGGGAGCCAATATGGCTTTAGAATGGAAACAGAAGTTAGATGATGATAAGTATGATATTCTCAACTTTTGGAATTTTCCAAAGGGTCTTGGACTTAAAGTGAAAGTAGGAAATTTTTTGCCCAATGCTCCACAGAGTCAACAGTTGACTTTTTCTGAGAAGATGATACAATGGACAGAAAGATATTTAGAGGTGGGTTATATGTTATCTCAATGCATTAAACTTATCATAATAATACCAATATATCCTCCAGTATAACAACTTCTACTTTTGAAATTAAATCCCAGTACTATAAAATTCCCAGTAGACAAAGACAAAAAATAACTACTAAAAGACGGTGCTCTATAATCCCCTGATTATTTAAAAAGGACTTTTTAAGATTTAAATGTCTGCTAATATTCAGTGGTGCATGGGTTAAATTTCATCACTTTGACACAAATTAAGTACACCTGAGAAGTGGTATATGCAATTCTCATAAAGTCTCCCAGGATACTCTGATGTAGAAAATCTCTACATTCACAACAGAAAACTGAATAAATTATATTTTCTTGCTATTATCAAACACCATCACCAGAAGTGACTTTTGGAAAAAAGAGTTTATCTGACTTATGGTTCTGGAGTTTTGGGTGTCCTTTATACTCAGGAGGCATGCCAGTGTGTCGCATCTGTGGAGAGATGGGTAGGAAGCTGAAAAAAATGTCTCAGTCCACACACTGGAGGCAGAGAGTGAATACTGAAATTAGGTGAGGATCATAAATTTTCAAAATCCCCAACCACTGAAATAACTCTGCCAATAAGTCTGCAACTCTTAACATTGCAATAACTCTCAACTAGCACCACCACTGAGGAAATACATATTCACATATCTGAGTTTATAATTGCCACTTTTCATTCAAACCAATTCACAATGTCTCTATTAGAATTCCTTCACTGTTTCTGAAATTTGAGTAGTTCGTCTTGATTCCATGCTTAAAAATACAGAAGATAAACAGTTACCATTACTTTTATCCATCCCTTGAATTGAAATACTATAGCGTGCATGTGTTTATGTTATTACTTTTTCTGCTACTGAAGATACATACATACCTAATGTAACTTACACAAGTGTTTCTTTTGGATGACAGTATAAGCCTTCAGCTCTTATCTTAGGAAATTGATTGCTCTAGGAGGATGAGGTGACTGATGACATCATATTCTCAGTCAATAGAAGAAAAGTAAATACAATGAATCACCTTTTTCTCATTATTTATTCTGAGAAAACAGCCTACAGAATGATGATGCTCACTCTCAGGGTAAACCATTTAAACTTTTCTTTAGAAACACTCACAGGGATGCTCAACAATTTGTTTACATGGTGATTATAAGTCCTGTTAAGTTGACAAGCAAGACTTACAATCATGGTGGAAATAAAGGTTTCTCAATGCATTAGAAAGCAAGCTCAATGACAAGATCCATCTGGAAGAACCACTTGACCTTTTAGGTCATGTCTTCTATGACCTCCGTGCATCAAAACTGTCCCTACTTCATTATGATCCAAACTGTATAATAATGGGATAATCCTCAGACCAATTGTGTATAGATCACAGATGCTCAAATTCCTTTTCTACTTTTATAGGAATAAAACTTGCAAATTAGTTATGTGATACTAAAAATATTATTGAAAATTTCTTTCCTTTTTTTGTGACAGGGTTTCTCTGTGTAGCTTTGTGCCTTTCTTGGAACTCACTTGGTGACCAGACTGGCGTCGAACTCACAGTGATATGCCTGGCTCTGCCTCCTGAGTGCTGGGATTAAAGGCATATGCCACCACCGCCCGGCTTGAGACTTTCAATAAACCATGAAAATTTGTTAACTTTGCTCCATTTTCTCTCAGATTCCTAAGTCTGTGTGCAGTGAGAGCTGTGGTCCTGGATTCAGGAAAGTTTCCCTAGAGGGCAAGGCTGTTTGCTGCTATGATTGCACTCCTTGTGCAGACAACGAGATTTCCAATGAGACAGGTAAGAATAAATCTTCCAGGAATGGTTCCACATTTCTACAGGATTCTGCATTATCTTAAAAACTGAAAAATATCTAGAAAGAAGTGAGACAAATGTATTCCTTCTCTTATTTAGGATATGAAATGTGCATCACCATGTCTTGAAATAGTGCAGAGTAGGCACAGAAATTTATAATTGATTTACATTTATGATCAACTTCAGCTATTGTTTCCTACAGGAAACCCCTTTTCTCTGTACTAATCAATATGCTTTATTTCCCCACATAATTTAACACAGTAATAAATTACACAAAATGGATGTTTTCCTAAATGTATTTTAATAATAATTAGAATTCACCTAAATGTAGGATAGGTTATTTTAATAATGATTCTTCCTAGCAAGAACAGAAAATTAGAAATTTGTGTTTAATATCCCCACTATATAATTATTGACTGTAGAGCATAACTAAAATTTCAAATTTCCTTAATGAATAGGATTATGTCCATTTTTATGCTCCAATTCTGAGAAACCATATATAAAACAACATCCTCAAAGCAGTTCCAACAGTCTGTTACTGAGAATTGTACCAAGACCTAAGAGCTGCAATGAAATATAGAATCTCCATTTAGAAGAATAGGTCCTAAATGTATTCACAGCATATTTCATTGAGAAGCAAAATCTTTATAAGCTGGTATTTCCATACCTAATAATAAATTTGTAACCAGGTTAATTTCAATTTTGAAATTTTGAAATATTTTCTACTCTTTGAGAATTTCATACTATGTATTTTGATCATATTCATACCCTCCCAAATCTACTTTCCTACCTAATTTCTTTTCTCTTTTGTTAAAAAAATTAAGAAAAACTCATTGAATTCAGTTTCTGCTACCCAAATACACTTTCGAGTGCAATTCCGAATGGAATATGGACTAATTCCTACTGCCACATTCTTAAAGTGTAAAGTGTCTTTCCATTATAACAGCTATGAGGTCAAATAACTTCTCAGTTAAGTGTAGTATTTTATGCCAGCTCTCAATACATAATGATATTTGGTCTGCCCTGAGCTTTCACATGTTATATGAATGGATTCAAACCTCAATTTTATATATTCAACTGCCCAGCTGTGTCTACAAGTTTCTATTCCCTTGAAGTATTTCATGACCTCTGACTTTTACATTATTTCTGCAACTTCTTTCATGGATATCCCACATTGAGATGTAAAAGACTGTGCCCTCAAGCTGTTATTCAAAAGAAACAAACTTTTAGTGAATATGCATGCACAAATTCACACACACACACACACACACACACACACACACTCACATAGTCATTTTTCTAACATGTGCCATTTGCCTTTATTAAGGAATGTAGTTATACATGTTAGTTGTCCATTAAAACTTAGAAAACTAAAACAAAATGAACACCTCCACATAAAAGAGAAGGAAATAATAGAGCCTGAGGTTGTACCTTGAAAGTAGGTCCTAAGAACAGATATATCAATGTGTCACAATAGCTGAGGAAACATTTACAAGGTATATAAAAATAAACTTTATTCTACTAAAGTGAGTTCAATAATATTTGTTATTAAAATTTGTCAACAAAATAAAATTGAAAATCTGGTGATTAGTTTCTTTTTAAAATCATACAAAAATAACAATGGAAATCTGGCGTGCATAAATCACTGTTCTTGTACTTCAAATACAAGATGAACTTATTGAATTTTCAAGAGCAGAATATTATAACACTGTTTTATTTCATACCATAAAACTGTCTCAGTAGTTCTAACCTTTCCCCAGTTTGAATGATGACTATTCACTAGTGCACTAGTCAAGCCTGTAACAATGTAGTAATGCCTATTTACTAAAGCTTCCACAGAGAAGAGTCCATATTAGAAAACTGAAGCATTTTATAATGATAAGACAACTGATACCCTATGTTTAAGAAGAGTATTTTTATGGAAATAATTTCAAGGGCATATTCCCTCTTTTGCACTACTCAAATTAATAATGTGGTATGACTTATGAAGTGGTTTCAGAAATAAAGTATGTTCTGTATTGTAATTCAGTATTCTAATAACTTGCAAAAGAGATACATGAATAGCACAAGAAGCTTGAAGGTATATAAGAGAGAAAACTGTAAGGTGTATTTAATTTACATCACTATAAAGAAAATGGGTTGTATGAGAAGCTACTAGTAATTGTAACTACTAACAAAAGAGGAACATCACTTGTACTTTAAGGTTGTGGACTCTGAAATGTTGCCCATATTTCGGTTGTTGTCCCCATAATATGTATATACTAGCATCACTAAATACACTCAGTGAGTTTTAAAATGTAAAAAGAAGAAATAAGACCGCACATTAAGTTGGGAAGTAAAAGTGGGAGAAGTTGAAGAATAGAGCAAGAGGAAAGAGGGTTGAGTTGGATCAACACACTTTATAACTTCACATGAATAATAACTGAAATATCAGATAAGGAAGTTGGGTGGTATAAATAGGAAAATGTTCACTACAGAGTTTGTGTTTCTTTGTCCCTGAGAAAAAAGGAAAGTGATGTAGATAGCAGTTCTGTCAAAAAGTACAGAAAAATGGCTTAGAATAAAAGGGATAACTTCAGCTTGGATTAAATCTCACCTTCATTTCTGATAAGATATGGAAAAGTGCATGAAGTGTCCAGAGAGTCATTATGCAAAGACAGAGAAGAAACACTGCCTCCAGAAAGCTATGAGTTTTCTTAACCATAAGGACCCCTTGGGGATGTCTCTCACAACCATAGCTCTGTCTTTCTCTGTACTCACAACTGTGGTTCTTGGACTCTTTGTGAAGCACAGAGACACTCCAATTGTCAAAGCTAATAATAGGACCCTTAGTTACACATTGCTCATCACACTCACTGTCTGTTTCCTATGTGCCTTGCTATTCATTGGCCGTCCCAACACCACAACCTGTATCCTGCAGCAGATCACATTTGGAGGTGCTTTCACTGTGGCTCTTGCCACTGTGTTGGCCAAAGCTATCACTGTGGTTATTGCCTTCAAGGTTACTTTTCCAAGGAGAGTGGTGAGGTGGTTAATAATATCAAAGGCTCCAAACCTTATAATCCCCATATGTACTCTGATCCACCTGGTCTTCTGTGGAATATGGCTAGGGATCTCTCCTCCCTTCCTTGACCAAGATGTTCATGCTGAACATGGACATATCATCCTTGTGTGTAACAAAGGCTCAGATTTTGCCTTCCATGGTATACAGGGATATCTCTGCTCCTTGGCACTTGGGAGTTTTACTATGGCTTTCATGTCACGGAATCTGCCAGACACATTCAATGAAGCCAAGTTCCTATCATTCAGCATGCTGGTGTTCTTCTGTGTGTGGATCACATTCTTCCCTGTCTACCACAGCACCAAGGGGAAGGTCATGGTGGCTATGGAAGTCTTCTCTATCTTGGCTTCTAGTTCAGCCCTCCTCGGCTTCATTTTTGTCCCTAAGTGCTATATTATCTTAATAAGGCCAGATAAGAACTCAGTTCATCATATCAGGAACAGGCCACATACTAGAAGGAATAATCCTCTCAAAACCTAGTTTAAAACTCAACATAGTTCTCATATTAAACATGAATTTCAAAGATGAAGTCCGCCGGGCGGTGGTGGCGCACGCCTTTAATCCCAGCACTCGGGAGGCAGAGCCAGGCGGATCTCTGTGAGTTCGAGGCCAGCCTGGTCTCCAAAGCGAGTTCCAGGAAAGGCGCAAAGCTACACAGAGAAACCCTGTCTCGAAAAACCAAAAAAAAAAAAAAAAAAAAAAAAAAAAAAAAAAAAAAAAAAAAAAAAAAAAAAAAACCAAAAAAAAAGATGAAGTCCAGTTGATCTCTACTGAAAATATGTGTTATGCAGTTAGGGTATGAGTTTGATCCTTTGTGCTTTTACATGGTCATCTGCTTACAGGAAAATTTCTGTCTACAGTCATCCAATTTTATTAGAGCCTCTTTATACTGGAGCTATTGGAGTTATCCACACATGAAATCCAGGTTGTATTTTCTTAAGAGCACGACCTCAGTATGTATCTTGGCTTGTCTGAAACCTTTTATAATATAGACTGCTAAGATTCATGTTATTGATTTAAATTGCTTGAAAGCATCAAGTATATTCTCTTTTCCAATTGTACTCATCACATGTTTTAAATTTTGAAATTGTATCCTAGTAAAAGTTTATCTGGTCTTTCAATCACAGTGGTAAAATATATAGATCAAAATTTTATTTTATATTCAAATTTTAATATTACAGATTTTTACAAGAACATCCACCTGTTTCTTAAAGTCTCAAGGCTCTTCACTAAATTATTATGCTTTCATTCATGTTTATGTAATTATACTGAAGAATATGGGATTTTCAAAATGTAAATGTAATCTTCTTGAACATAATATTTCATCAGTCATTGAATAACATGTTGCATGCTAAGTTAGAATGTAGACTTACTTCGAATTATATTTTATTACCCAATGTCAAATGTCAGTCAATCAGAACAAGTAACTAGGTCTAACTACATGGATCCCTTATTTGCCCTCATATGATGTATGTCACATTTCCACCTGTTTTAAGTCTAGCTAACTACCCCCCCCCCGCCCCCAGTTCCCTTTTAATCTGGGCATTTGCACATCATTTATCTGAATGCTTCTTCTAATTAACTGCTTTTCTTTGAATTAGTATATACTCTTCATTTAAAATCATGAATAGGATACAATGTGCCACTTTCTTATTACATATTTCTCTAGAATTCATTACCACTTCATACAAATACATACAATATATGAAGTAAAATATTTTCTATTTCCACATCATTAAGCAATAGCAAAATTGTATAAAATTGTTGGACTTTTACTACTGTGAGTTTTGTTCTAGCTGTGGTGACTTCTTGCTTTTATGTGTATATACCAGGCTAGGAAGTTTCACAGATGCTATTGTTAGCTTTAATTGAATATAATTACTGTTGTCAAGAGGGAAACCAACCCTAGTTATGGAAACCAAAGCAACAACCAAGAACTATTGAAGTCTTGGATCTCAGAGGAGAAGCTACAAGTGCCGCTTTACTAAATTAGCATAGTCCCTAAACATTCTAAATATTTGTTCTCATACATACAATTAAGTCTATTCTTCAGATCTCTTTAAGGATATGTCATATTGAAACAGATGCATACAATTATACAAGACCACAAGCAATCAAATTAAATAATTGTGGATCCCAGTTCCCATTGATACATTTACAGTAAATACTCCCCTAAGGTTCAGGTTTCATTGATAAAGTTGGGACAGAAAGAATCTAAGTGCCTCAGCACCTGAGAGTTTGCTGTGAGATTATGTCTCTTAGGAATGTTATACATTATCCAAAAAGACACATAATGTCTGATCAACATGACTTCATAAATATGAGCTGAACTAGGAACACAGCAATAGGCATGCATATGTGAATGGCAAACCTCATTAGACATCAACAATACAAGGATTACATTGAACAAAGTAAAGCTGACAGAGGAAGAAAAATCTTCCATGAGGCAGAGCACACAAAATGATTTGTAAGCCAAAATGGTATTCATATACAATTTAGGAATGTATATTTATATGTATTCATATACATGAATCATATAGTACATAATTTATATGTTATAATTGAAATTATATGTATATGATGTATGTTATATGAGGTATAATTTTTATATAGGAATTATAATACATTTATATTCCTAATGTGTACTCACAGATATTTGAATGTATATATGTAATAACAACTAAAAAAAAAGTCCATGAATTTGTAATAGAGAAAGAATAGGTATTCAGGATCATTTATTCAGAGAGATGTGAAGGAAAAAATGATGTAATTTCACTATAATATGAAAAATAACAGTGCAGTTCTATTAATTGGCATTTAAAGTTGATTTATATCATCTATATTTTTAATGTTGTTCTTTACCTTTCCTTACTAAGTAAATAAATATGTTGTGAAATAAATTATCCTTCCATTCACATCAAACTTTTTTTTTGAAAGAGTTGTCCTTTACAGGTATGGATCCCGCATGGAACCAGAGTAGACCTTCTTCATATGGGAGATGATTGTGTAGCTGGGTCTGTTTGAGGCACCCTGTGTGATCAGGATCTATCCCTGGTGCAGGAACTGGCTTTCTTGATCCCATTACCTGTGGTAGGACATCCTGTTCACCCTTGATGCGGCCAGGAATAGCTTGGTCCTGCCTCATCTAAATGTACCAGATTTAGCTGTCCTCACATGGGAGAACTTACATTGTTAGAGGAGAGGATGAACTTACCCTGTTGGAGGTGGGTTGGGGAGGGGGGAAGGCAGGGGCAGAGCAGAAGGAGGGTAGAGAGATGGTTCTGTAGATGATATGAAAAATGAATAAAAAAGGAGAGAAAGAGTACACCAAATATGTTAGCCAAGGGAATGTGTGTTAAGGCTAGCCCCTCCAAAGAATAAAGATGCATGAGAAGAGATGAATCTTGACAATAAAATCAATAGAGAGTAAAAAAAAGTTGTCCTTTAATAAAAACAGTGGAATAAATTAATTTATACTTTAATGACAATGAATGCATGGAGATAATTCTTCTTACTCTCAGCTTTAATCTAATAGTAAAAAATGAGACTAAGACTGGGCGGTGGTGGCTCATGCCTTTAATCCCAGCACTTGGGAGGCAGAGCAAGGTGGATCTCTGTGAGTTCGAGGCCAGCCTGGGCTACCAAGTGAGTTCCAGGAAAGGTGCAAAGCTACACAGAGAAACCCTGTCTTGAAAAATAAAAACAAACAAACAAAAAAAGAGACTAAATTTTCTCATAGTATAGACATTTTTTGTTTTAAAAACATGTGGAAAATAATAATTTATTCATTTTACATATGGGACAGGTGAACTTAATATCCTACTAACATCCTATACTCACTAACAGATTGAGTAAAAAAGAAGGTGCATTTTTCTGATGCTTCCAAGATATACACTTCACAGTCAAGGTCAGTCATTGCATACTTTAAAAAGATTATAAAATATTACAAGGAAATGAATCTAAGATGAAAGCAGGCATAGCTATTTTTATATTATATGATAAAATAAATTTCAAAGCCAAACTAAACAGAATAGGTTGAGAAGGATATTACATAATAATCAAAGGGAAAATATAGTGAAAACATATAACAATTCTAAGCATGTACGCACCAAATGCCAGGCACAAAAGTTTGTAAAAGGAACAGTACTGCTGCTAAAATCACATATTGATCCAAACACAGTGATACTAGGTGACTTCAATACCCTAATCACACAAACAGGCTGGTCTTCCAGGCATAATCTAAACAAAGAAACACTGGAGTTACATAACATCATGAATCAAATAGACATGACAAACATCTATGGAATATAAAAACTAAACACTAAAGAATATTCCTTTTTCCAAGAATTCACAAAGCTTCCTCCAAAACTGACCACAAATAAGGAATAAACAAGCCTCCACTGATACAGAAATTGAAAAAATACCCTGGACTATGTCCCACCACTATGAATTAAAGCTGGATATCAACAATGCCAACAGGAAATACACAAACTCATGGAAGTTGAACAACTCACTATTGAATGAACAGTGGGTCAAGACAGAAACCAAGAATGAAAATGAAAACACATCATATCCAAACAATGAGACAATGTAGGCAGTTCTAAGAGGCAAGTTCAAAGTACTGAATGCCTACATAAAAATACTGGAGTGATTTCTTATTAATACTTTCATTACATACTTGAAATCTCTAGAAAAACAAACAATACTTGAACATAGTAGATAAAAAGAAATAAGAGGGCTACAAATCAGGGCTGTGAAAATCAAGGATGAAATCAATGAGATAGAAACAAACATCAACAGCATAAACCAAATGAAGAATAAAAGAAATGAAAGGTTTTTTCCTCAAAAAAATCAAGAAGATAACAAAGCCTTAGCAAAATTATTCAATAAAATGAGAGACAATATCTAATTTAGTGAAGCTAGATATGAAAGAGATGACATTACAACAGATCCTAAGGAAATTGAGAGAAACATAAGGACATACTTGTGGGAGCCACACAGACTCCAGCTTGTGGTTTGATTCCATCTTGACTTAAGGTCAGATATTTGAAGCTTGTCTTTGCTCCTCAAGGCTGAATAACAGGATGTTTGGACAAAGGCGTGGTTACTAGATGCTTTGATAACAAGGAGATGTTTATGCTTGTTTGTTCCTTGAACCATGGTGAGGAGGTCTTTTCCCCCTTGCTTTGTGTATAAAAAATGCTTTGCAAAATAAATTTGGTGCTACTGCTGTATTCATTTATAGACCTCCCAATTCTATCTTGTGTCTCTTGTCTTTTTTTAAATCTACACTCCCCCTTCAGGTACTGTTGGACAGGTCAGTTGGTCCATATATGTGGTGCCCAAACAGGGCTCTGAAAATGGGGGCTTCATGAAGGACAATCAGGTGAATGGAGCACTCAGATATTATTGTGGTGGAAATGCAGTGAGTAACTTGCAAGTGGAATTGTAAATATGGGGCAGGGTAATAGTAGACAGCTGTTTATACATTTGCTTAAAGATATTTTAAAAGTCAGAGGAGCTAAAGTAGGGCAGCAGCCAGTAAAGAAATTTTTAGTTTGTAGAGCAAGTGTGCCTTTGGGTTCCAAAGCATGAGACCTTGGACTCAGACACATGAAGGATAATTGTAGTCAAAATCCAACAGCTTTATAATGAGACTGGGGCTGGGAAGGTCACAATGGATGCACTTATTCTGTGGGCATCTATCAGGGACACTTTTAATTTGTGCCAAAAACAGCAGAAGGTATTTCCCCTTGAAATGGTTATAAGTGAAACAAAACACTCCATGAGACCAGAGGAGCCATTAGACACAGACTCCTTTACAAAATTGTTTGATGATGATCAGTTCAATCCTGATGATGAAGCTGAGCTTAAGGGAGAAGCCACTAAATAGCATAATCAGGAGTTTTCACCTGCTCTGCTTCTGACCATGAATGTTAAGAAGCACAAATTTTGTGATGAAACTAAGGAGGAGCTGAAGGGCTTGAGAGATTTAATAGTTTCCTTTTCACAAAATTGGAGACTCTGCAGGTCTCCTCTGCTTGGAAGAGCACTCCTCTTTCTACTGTAGTGGCTGGATTAGATCTACCTGGGGGGCTATCTATCAATGTAGAAAATTTGTCTATGATTGCTGTGGTGCAAAGTCCTCCTGTAACATGGCAAGCCTTCACCCTTAGCCATGCATCTCCCCTGCAAGCTAGTGTTAGAGAAGCAGCTGGCAGAGGGAAGGATATGCAAGGATTTCAATTGTGCCCAGGGACTGATAGAAGCCTTGCCTCCCAGAGATTCAAAACAGATTTCCAAAGCTTGCCTGTTGTGAGAGGATTACCTGTTGTGGATTCAAGAGAGGAAAGCATTGGGCTAATAAATGTAAATCAAAGAAGGATAGCCAGGCAAACCCACTGTGTTATATCAGTGATATTTTGCTTACCCATAAAAATAAAGGAGTTTTTCTTGCCACATAAATACAGCTTCAGCAGTCTTGTTCTTGCACAGTTGTTAATTGCTACAGGAAAGTGCAAAGACAGCTGCCTTTTCAGTATTTGGGACATATATTGTAATCTAAAAAAAATAAATCTCAGAAAATGGAAATTAGGAAACATAGCTTGCAAACTTTGAATGGTTTTCAAAAAATATTGGAGATACTTAATGGCTATGGCCCTATTTGAAGTTGTCTGTTGGAGATCTGGAGTCCCTCAGTGAGATTCTTACAGGAAATAGTGATCCTAATTTCCCTAGTTATCTTACAGATGTTGCTGGACAATTACTGGCTCTGGTGGAGCAGGCCATTCAACATCAGCAAGTATGCTATGTTGACTATGCAAAACCATGGGGAACCTATGTGCTTCCTACATTACAGACTCCAACAGCTGTGTTATTGCAAATTGGGCTGTTATTGTGTTTGAATCTAGCTGTTTCACCAGCCTGATGGTTGAACTCTTATTGTGAAGCAGCAGCTTGTTTAACACAGAAAACCTGGATAGATTCTAAGTGATATTTTGGTAGACATCCTAGTGTGATCAACATTCCTTTTACTAAACAACAAGCTGATTGTTTATTTTAATATAATGATATTTGGGCAATTGCTTTTGCTCCGTTTTGGGGCCAAATTGATCAGCATTTTCCAGCTGATTGATTGTTTCAATATGCCCAAATGCATTCATTTATATTTCCTAAAGTTGTGATAAAAGATCCCATAAAAGATGCTATGCTGGTTTTTACTGATGGTTCCTTCAAGGGAAGAGGTGCTTATGTCATTAATGGTAATCATTATGCACTACAAAGAGATCCAGCTTCAGCTCAGGTAGCAGAATTTTGAGCTGTGTCTATGGTTTTCCAGTTTTTTTTTGTAAATAGCTCATTTAATTTGTATACTGATAGTCATTATGTTTTTGAGCCCTTCAATTTATAGAGACTGTTTCCTGCATCGGGACTACTAATGGTCATGTTAGGATGTTATTTCAGCAAATTCAAGATGCCAGTCATCAAAGAAAGTTGTCATGCTTTGTGGTTCATATTAGGGTCATTACAATCGTCTTGCCCCTGTAGCTGATGATAATACATCAGCTGATAAATTTAACACAGATGGCCACCTTGTCCCAGGTAGAATTGGCTCAACAGTCACATGTCCTTCATTATCAGAATAGCAAAGTTTAAGGAAACAGTTTGGCCTTACTAGGGAAGTTGCTAGTCAAATTGTTAAACAATGTGGTGTGTGTCCACAGTATTTGCCTGTGCCTTCCTTAGGGGTAAATCCTTGAGTCTGTCTTCCCAGTCATTTATGGCAAATGGATGTTACTCTTGTTGCAGAATTTGGCAAATTAAAATATGTGCATTTGACAGTCAATACCTATTCAGGTTTTTTGATGGCTATTGGGCAAATTGGGGAAGCTACCAAGCATGGGATAGCTCATTTCTTAAAATGTTTTTCATATATTCGGATTCCTAAAATTATAAAAACAGATAATGGTTTGGAATACATTAGTAAAGCATTTCAGCAGTTTTGTTCCCAATGGAAAATTGAGCATAACACAGTCATTCCTTATAATCCTAAAGGACTAGAGGACTAGGTATTGTTGAATGAGCCCATGGTAGTCTCAAGATCCATCTTCAAAAAATAAAAAGGGGACTTATATCCTCAGTCTCCATATGATGCATTCAATTATTCCCATTTATTTTAAATATGTTGAAATTGGATGCCCATGAGCAGTCTACCACATATAATTGTGGCATGATGGCTCTCGAACAACTTCTGCTGAGGTGAAATGGAAGGACCTTTGCACTGGGTTATGGAAGGGACACAACCCTCTTTTGATATGTGGTCAAGGGCATGTTTGCATTTTTTCACAGGAAGAAAATAAAGCTGGATGGCTACTTCAGCATTTGGAGTAGTGTACGAAAGAGAGGAATGCCAGTCCAGGTGATATTGTGGTTGCTGATGCTTTCCCAGAGGGGTTGGAGTGAGATTTACTGAACCCATGTTCCTGATTCCCCAATATTTCATCCTCTAGTCTGGAAAAGGAAGGAGATTATGGTTATGGTTAATGATTCTAAGCTTCTTGATAGACATGCTACACAATTTTCCAGACCCCTGTGAGTATTAATTATTCTGGATCCAGTTGAGAAATGCCTATCTGTTTTTCCAGAATAAACCTGTAACTGGGTATTTGGCCACTTATCCACACTATATCTTGGGACAAGGAGGTCACTTTTGCTATTATAGTGTTTATCTTTTGTTGCCAAAAAGAAATAGAAGGCCTGAAAACAAGTGCCTCAGAGATTTTCCCTCTGTGGGAAAGAGACTGGTTGGAGCAATCTAACACTATTATGAAAGCGACGTGTGGCTGAAGCCCCTCTTCTGTATAGTATCACTGGATTTCAGAGATATGTGCTAGACAGGTCAGGAAACCAAATTAGGAGGTACTGAAGAGGCTGTCTAATATGATGAGGAGGAGTGGGATGAAAGCTTTGATGTTGGTATTTGGTACTCAGGGAATGGAGCAACTGAAATTTATCTTTGGAAGCCAGAGGCGGTGATGCATTGGATTTTAGGAGAGGGAAAATAAGAAGTTCAGAATTATGGAGTTTCTCCTACCACACTGTAGATGTCTTATAAAATGAGAAACACAGAGCCAATTCAGAGAAGAAAGCCAAGAGGTCAGAGCTAAGAGCCTCACCCTTCCTGATTCAGGGATCCTCTCCATCCAAGAGAGCTCTCCGAAAAGGACCTACTTCCTGTGTGTCTGTCTTTAAAGTCTTCCTGTTCTGCCTTCTCATTGGTTGTAAACCCAAACATGTGACTGCCTCATCACTGCCTGAATGTACCGCCCTCCAGGTCCTTAAAGGCGTGCGCCACCGCCGCCACGCACTTGCTATGGCTCCAATAGCTCTGACCCCCAGACAACTTTATTTATTAACATACAATTAAAATCACATTTCAGTACAAGTAAAATACCACCACACCACACTCACAACAAAAAACACATTTTCTCGTCTCTTGAATAGATCAGTATTAGCTTGTGTTAATGCAACCTCTTTTTAATGTAAATTATAAGAATTGTAATTAACCAATTGTGTGTCCATTTTTAATAATCATACTAGAATTATGGTGCTATCCCATTATTGTTTGTAACTTCTTTTCACAATGAAAGTGTTACTGGGTGGAAAATGGTTAGAACTCATCTGAGAGGAATTTGGTGTGATGCTATTGAGTCCTTAGATCTAATGTGGTTAAAAAGGAAATGTTGGATTTTGATGCAGCTAAAACTGCTAAAGACATCCTTGACCAATTTAAAAAGGTCATTCCATCTTAGTCATTCTTTACTCCCTTATTAGAGTGTATTGCAGCCATAGGAACATGTTTAGGCATAATTTACTTATTATTATCAAGTTATTTGTGAACTCTTCATGGAAAGTTGGTTCAGAGTTACATGGTGTTAAGCTCTGCATCCTCCCTTGAAATTTTCTAGAGGCTGGTAGTTGAAGACAAATAAGTCCTTTTTATCATTTTTCTACCTAAGCAGTGAATGAATGATGGAAGTCATGAGACTATGATGGACAAGACTGGTTAGTTGAAAAAGGCAATCTAATACAGGAACAGTCACCTGAGGGGTTCCAGGCACCCTTAGAAAATAAAGGGGGGAATTGTGAGATGCCACAATGACTCCAGCTTGTGGCTTGATTCCATCTTGACTTAATTTCAGAGAGTTCAAGTTTAGCTTTGCTCCTCAAGGCTGAACAACAGGTTGTTTGGCCAAAGAACTGGTTACTAGACGTCTTGCTCATCAAGGCCAAGTAATAGCATGTTTGGTCAAAGGTGTGGTTACTAAATGTTTTGATAATTAAGGAGGTGTTTATGCTTGTTTGTTCCTTGAACCAGGGTAAGAAGGTCTCCCCATCCCCCGCCTTGATTTGGGTATAAATAGGCTATGGTAAATAAATTCGGGGCTGCTGCAGTCTTCAATGCGAGCCCTCCTGATTCTATCTTCTGTCTTCTGTCTTAATCCTCACTCCTCTATTCAGGTACCCTTGGACAGGTCAGCTGGTCCCTACAGTACACTCCACATAGCTGCATACTTGCTGTCTTCACAGGTGAGATGATAATTGGGGGGAAACACATGGAATCACACAGCCATATCTCAGGCCTTGGCTGCCTCCCTATAGCATATGTCCCAGATAAAGAGATTTTGGTAGTGGGATCAGTAACTCAGAAAAGATCTAGTGTTTTGTGCTTCATATTGCATTGTGCAAGTAGAGTTTGTAGGTGGAAGTTTCTCTCTTCCTGCCTGGCCCTGCAGTTGGGATGAATTTCTCCCACCCATTGTCCTGCAGCTACTTATAAAATAATCACTCAGGCTTATTTTAATCACAATCTTATGGCCTATGGTTTTAGCTTATATTAGCTAGCTCTTTCAACTTAACTCAACCCATTCCTATTAATCCACATGTTGCTGCATGGCTTTGTGGAATTACTTATTCTCTCACATCTTGCTTCTCCTGGCAGCAGCTCACAGCATCTGTCATGACCTGACTTTTCTTCTCTATCTCACTTGGATTTCCCACCTGGTTCCATTCTGCCCTGCCATAGGTCAATGCAGATGTATTTATTAACAAATGGGAGCAACAAATATTCACAGCATACAGAATGACAACCCACAGCACTTCCCATTTTCTGTGTAATCAAGAAGGAGAGTTTTAACTTTAACAGTAAAGTTTTATATAACAAAAGTTATCAAACAAGAGTTACAGTTACTGTATCTAATCTATTTGTATTTGGTAAAATTAAAGAAAATATTCTATCATCTATCTTATATTTGTGAATCTAAAGTTTTATATCTAACTTATCTTTTATCATAACTAAGGAAAAACTATAATTATAACTATCTAGTCCAACTCCATCAAAGACTCTAGAAAGATATAACAATACCTAAGGAAACAGGAAGCTCATTGTAAGCAACTTCCAAAATTCTAGAAATGACAGAGACATCTGGCTGACTGGAAATTCATACAAAGTTCATTCCTAATATTGGGGTGTCTATCTTCAGCCTATAGGCCTATAGTTTCTCAGTCACTGCTCCCTGTTTCCTGAACAATGTCAGGCATTCTCCTTTGCAAAGCAAGAACCTGGAGAACCACCTTGCCTTGTTTTTGCAAAATTCATTGTTCATTTTCCTATGGGTCCTGAATGTCCAGTTTATACAACATACTGTCAAGCAATCCAGGCAAGAGTGTTTTTTTTTTCCCAAATGGCTAACTTCTGCTGTAAAGAAAGCAAGCTCCATGTGGAGTTTCTTCAATGCCCATCATCTTCTCTGAAGTAGATTGGTGCTGCCAGGAACAGACATGTCTCAATGTTCACAAAAGTCTGGGTTCTTAAAACACCTCAAATGTCATATTTTGTAGGTCTTTGAAGATTACCTACCCACTGAAATGTATCTTTGTATATCAAACAAAACTTAACTAACATGAATATAAATTTCTGTATTAACTGGGTGGTGATGGAACATGCCTTTAATCCCAGCACTCAGGAGGCAGAGACAGGTGGATCTCTGTGAGTTTGAGGCTACCCTGGTCTATAGAGTGAGATCCAGGGCAGACACCAAAACTATACATGGAAACCCATCTTGAAAACCCAAAAAAAATTGACTATTAATTTGTATTTCTTTATTTTTATTTACTTTATTTATTTATTTATTTATTTATTTATTTATTTATTGGTTTTTTCGAGACAGAATTTCTCTGTGTAGCTTTGTGCCTTTCCTGGATCTTGCTCTGTAGACCAGGCTGGTCTTGAACTCACAGAGATCCACCTGGCCCTGCCTCCCGAGTGCTGGGCGTGTGCTACCACAGCTGCCACCACCACCCAGCATATTTCTTAACTATATATTACATTTTTAAATGAGGTTCATAAACATAATACCTTCAACAGGAATAAATATATATATACAGTGTAACAAAATTAACTTTAAATTTGTTTCAATAAACCAAAATCCATAGCAATGTAAAACATTTCAAACAAATTGTTGCTCTTTAAAAGTAGGTTCAATAATCTATCCCTTTATCCTATCATATCTATATCCCCTTTTCTTTTTAGAAATAGATTGCATTTATAATCAACCACCTTTACATAAAAATAAACATTTATAATTTTTGGTTTTGAGCCTAGCCTTTAAAGGCTGAGCCTTCTCTCCCGTGCATACATTTAACTCCAGCACTTGGAGGCAGAGCAAGGTGGATCTCTGTGAGTTCAAGGCCAGCCTGGTCTACAGAGCAAGATCCAGGAAAGGCACAAAGCTACACAGAGAAACCCTGTCTCAAAAAACCAAAAAATAAATAAATAAAATAAACATTTATAAACAATATTTTGGAAATTTGGGCATAGCTTCTAATACTACTTCCTGTTGGTTGTGCGTTCTGGCAATATTATGGTTATCCTGAGAAAATTAAGAATTATAGTTAAAATATGGCTGTAGTAGTATTTAAGCCTTTCTCTACTTTTCAGGTTGATCAACCTGTATTAGCCTAGAAGAAATCCACAGGTTCTAATCTCTTGTGGAAAGAAAAGCAGAACCTCTTTTCCAAAGCAACATATTCCTAGACAAAATTTTAAAGTCAAGATACCTTTAAAATATACATATTGGTTTTTACTAAGTAGCCTTTATACTCAAATGTCTCTCTCCAGTTAAAAATCCCAAAGACAACACAGTCTAGACTGGCTGTGTAATTTCTGCCTTTGTGTGGCTTAATTTTTTATATTAATTTATTCTCCTTTTTAGGGACTTTATTATATGTGTGTGTGTGTGTGTGTGTGTGTGTGTGTGTGTGTGTGTGTGTAGGCCCCACCCCTGTTTTCGTTAGCTGTTACCTTGCTTGCTGACCTTGATCAGATGTCCTCCCTATGCTGATTCCCTGCTGGTTTCCACCCTCCTGAATGCTTAAGGTAGTTCCTTATTTGTGTATCCTGAATATTGGGTGTTAACAGCTTATATGCAAGAATGTAGGAAATCTGTAGCAAACTTCTGCCCTCTGGGGTTCTCCCATTGAGCTGTAGGCCTGTATTTAAGATTTCTTCTCTCTTTCAATAAACGGAATTTGACACTCAGCATTCTGCTGAGGTGAATGACCTGCTGTCTCTTGTCTCTGTTTTTCCAAAATAAACCTGTGACTGGGTATTTGGCCATTTATCCACACTATATCTTGGGACAAGGAGGTCACTTTTGCCATTATAGTGTTTATCTTTTGTTGCCAAAAAGAAATAGAAGGCCTGAAAACAAGTGACATGGTGATCAGGTGGTGGTAGCAAGGGCATTATCGATACACACACACACACATACACATATATATATGTACAATATGATTGTCTATACCTTCGGACCATTGTTTTAAGCTGCAGTGTGGCTAGGACCAAAGCAGCAGACTTGGTTGGGGACTCCACTCCTCTTGGCTTCTTAACATGGTGGAGCTATGTTTACCACCAACTCTAGGAAGCAGTGGGTCTATGCCTCTATCAAGCAGTGTGCAGCCCAGAACCCCCCTTTTTTTTTGTCTGTACTCACAAAAGCTAAGTCCACTGCATGGCTTGGAGACATCTCTGTGTACTGTGGTGGGAATCTGCCATGCTGTAGGTCAAGCCCACCTACCCTGAACACACCATACTTTAGCTCAAGCCTCCATACTGACATATCTTTGTATTATGGCTTGCCTGAGAGACACAACTAGGAAGCAGCTCTTCGCTCCATTTTAGATTCCTTTTTTAAAGCTTTCTCAGGTTTTGGGTGGAAATTCTTGCTAAAACTTTGGGGACCAAATGTAGCCAGAAGTTTCTCTGGTCCTGCCCAAATCTAATGTGGGGATGAATCTATCCTACCCATGGTCCCACAGTCACTTATAAAAAAAAAAATAATAAAATCCTTGTTAAGAAAATATTTGAGAATATATTAGTGTATAAATCATGAAAAGAAATGAAAATTTAAATTCACTGTATCGCAGGAATTACAGAATTACCTCATATATTTTTTTTTTTTTTTTTTGGTTTTTCGAGACAGGGTTTCTCTGTGTAGCTTTGCGCCTTTCCTGGAACTCACTTGGTAGTCCAGGCTGGCCTCGAACTCACAAAGATCCGCCTGGCTCTGCCTCCCGAGTGCTGGGATTAAAGGCGTGCGCCACCACCGCCCGGCTACCTCATATATTAATGAATAGCACAGAGAGCTATTTGTAGAAGGAACACAATTTGCCAAAAGAAAAAAGAAACATAGCGTTTATATCTATCTGTATCAATTAAATGCAAGGTAAAAATATTTGCTATTCCCCATTCCCCAGTCAATGTTTGTCATTAGGAAGACAAATATCTCTGCCTCTGCATGCTCTTTCTCATTTTATCTCAAACCAAATACTGTCCTTAAGGGTTTTGTGGATTTGGGAATTTGGGAAGAAATGGAGAAAACTCTGATGGGGTCATCATCTGCAGTTTTTAACAGGTTTGGGCAGCAGAGGTGTTTCTGACAGCTACAGACATGGTAGAGTTGACCTGTCACAGCACCTGCTACTGAGGCTGTCTTTTGTCAGGAGATATGAGAACCTCCAGTGTTTCTTCTATACTTACTCTTTTTCCTTTTTTTCCTGTGACTAATAAGACTCTAAATAAACCACACCTTAATACAAATTATAACTACCCATTGGCAATGAGACATGGGCATGTACACAGTGTCAGAGTGTGATTGAACAGAGGACACAATAACATTCAGTGTGGATTATTGTCATTTTCTTATGATCCATGACATCTTTATCATCGATTTGTCTCATTTCCTTTCTCTTTACTAACTTAAGTGATGCAGTCTCTTGAGGATAACAAAGAGGAAATAGCTAAATCTGTTTCTCTGATGGAAAAAAGGATGCAATGGGACTTCCATAGATGACTGCCAGTCCTTCATATGTCATAACTCAATATTTCTTTCTCACTCCCTGTGGGATCTTGTCTTCCTCCCATGATGCAGAGTTTTCAGATCATTATTTACAGTATTTCCTTAAAAGATGGGAGCAATAATTTTTTAATTATTCTTGATCCCTGCTACTTGTGGCAAACATCTCTCAGGAAGGTTCTTTGATGCTGGAGTCTGTATGTACTTTGCTATGGCAGGTGAAAAGATACTTGCCATTTTAAGGAAAGGTGAGGGTACAGAATCACAGATGCACATCTGAAGCATTTTAAATCACCAGACCTAGTCACCGAGTCAACATCAGGGAGAAAACAATTCTGTTAGAAAGTTAGTGATTTTTTTTTTCTGAGACAGGGTTTCTGTTTAACAGTCATAGCTGTTCTGGAACTAACTCTGTAGACCAGACTGGCCTCAAACTCACAGATATCCACCTGCCTCTGCCTCTTAAGTGCTGGGATGAAAGGCGTGAGGTTTTTTTAAACCACCAGCACCCAGCTAGTGAGCTTTTTTTAACAGCTGTCTGCTAATGAGAGATTATGGATGAAAGGTGATACCAACATCTTGTAAGGAATCACAAAAGGAAAATAAGACTTAAGATTAAAGTTGGTTGGTGACAGCACCACAGACTAAGCAGAGACATTCATGATGATAGAGTCGCAAAGAATATGAGTTCCTATATCTACCCCAAACTCGATTCCCCTGACTGAATGAAATCTTCAGACACAGTCATAGACATGGCTTAACTCAAGTGAGAGTTAAACTGTATTTTCAGGGTATCAGAATTGTTTAATAATCAATCTATTACTGACAACTCACTTCTAGAATCCTAAACAGGATTGAGAGTTTTCATCATGGCACTGGTTATCTGTCAATGTCTGTATTCAAGTGAGTTATGCATATACAGGAAGCATCTAGGTCTGTGTAAAAGTGTGAGTTTCTGGAAACTGTCTCAGAGGACTTTCTCTAACTGTGCAGTGGAGGCAGGTGAATGAGATGTTAATATTAGATCATGAGGTCATCTCCTCTGTGAGCCTGGTGACTACCTTTAGGGACAGCTAACACAGACACTGAGAGGTTATAGCAGAGCTTGTCAGGGGAGCCACATCCTGTTTCACCTTTGTGAAATGTTCTTTGTTGACAGTGAAGAGTATGTGAATGATTTCAGGTATAAGAGGACTCTACCTCTGCTCTGTATTGCTTGTAACTTAATCCTGATCTAAGCACTAAGGTTTCGCAAGTATATGAATAAAAATTGATCTGAAAAACTGTATCATCTGTTATATGCATGGCTTCATGTCATAAGTGTGCCAGATTTTGTACACAGCCTGTGTTATAAAAATCATTCTACAGATTTGTTTCAATGCTTAGCTCAGCTATGTATTGGTTCTTAAGGTCATCTTATGAAATAATTAATGTGTTCTTTCCTTCAACCATACCTTAACTAGTATGTGGTTGGCATCTGATGAATGAATAAGTCATAAGATCACTTCAGGTGTGTGGTTCATTACACAGATACATCGTTTGTAGGTTCCTGACATATTGGGATTTTCAAGGTTTGTAATCCTTGATCAAAAATACCTCAGTACTCATTGTTACATGATAATGACCTATACTATTCCATTCTCAAAGAAATCCATACTTCCAAGAGAAGAAATAATAAAATTCTTGCTGTGAAGGATATAATAAGGAAGTACAAAATGAGAAGTAAATATGCTACTTCTGTGTTTAGAAAACCCAGTAAGTAACTACCATTTATGGATCCCCTGAAATGGCTGTTTACTAATTCCATCACCATCCAAACAGTTCCATTCTCCAAATACCCTCAAACAAGATGTATTTCAAAAATACTAAACTACAGTAGTGTAACTCAATTTCCTGCATCTTCAGTGATAACCTGTTAAGTATATCTGCTCATAGCCGTCAAAGATTGAACATCTTATATGTTGTTCTTTTTAAATAGCTTGATCTCTATATTGCAAATCTATTCTTAAGTCTCAGTAAATCCCTTGATCTTAATTCCATTGGGACTTTGTTGAAGGGCAAAGGTTGGGATTGAGATAACCTGGTACAAGTAACCCATGACTATCTCCCCATGCAGGGTCCTGAAGCTCCTGTAGAAGGTATTGACCAAATGACACACAATTTAAATTGAAACATTGCAATTTGTTTGTGTTTCAGTAAATGGGATGTGTGGTCATATTTTATTTGTACTGACATGTGATACTTTATTTGTATGTTAATAAATAAAGTTTGTCTGAAGATCAGAGGTCATAGTCAGCCATAAAGGCAAGTCAGGTGGTGACAGCACACACCCTTAATCCAATCACATGGCAGCCAGTCTCTGTGTGTTCAAGGACACAGCCAAGCGTGGTGACACATTCCTTTAATCCCAGTACCAACCATAGAGATATGGAGGTCTGTATAGACAGGGAGTGATGAGGATGTGATGTGGCTGGGCTTAGAGCCAATAAGAAGGCAGAACAGGAAAGCAATAAAGGCGTAGGTTAGATAAAAAGAGATTTTCTTGGGAAGCTACGGCGATGTGGTGACCTAAGTTTAGTTGGCAGCTCTTTCTCTGATCTCTATGGCTTGCACTCCTTTATTTGGCTCTGTGTTTCTTATTTGATAAGACTAGAAATTCATCTACAGGGATGCATATTTGTTAAGTAATAAACATGTGATGTCTGCATTATGACAACCACAAAATTTCTGTTTTTGTTGTTTTATCTTGAATTAATTTATTTACAGAATCATAATATACTATTAGAAACCTAATCAGAATTTTAAATGAATGTATAAGTATATAAAAGGGTAATTTATAACATGATAAATATGTCATCCCTTTTACAATCAACTTTTCAGTTACCAGTATGTATCTCTGGGGATTGAGTGGACAAACCAGGATTGCTCTTTTCAATGAACTTTCTGACCTAACTCCCTGACCCCTGCATGGAGTCCCTATATTAGAAAGGAGTACTACAGTGCCAGAGCTGCTTTTCTTTGCTTAAAGTCAAGATCTCATCACAATTTGCTGCTGTTGTTGCCTGCACTGTGGCTGTATAACACTGGGCCTTTCAACATTCAAACAAGCACCAGGGAGGTGATTTTTGGGTGCTGTTTTTCCCTACATAAATAAACATGAATTCTGTAACATGGATATTCATTGTCATCACTTGTGCACCCACTGCAGAGTACAGCCCTCTCTGTTGTATTTCAGTTTCCTCTGAGTTGAAACAGCACCTCAGGAGGACATATGAGGTACACTGTACTCAAGGAAAAACAAATTCCCTTGTCTGGGAAGGCAGAAGCAAGTAACTTTCACAAGGACCTCTCTCCAGTGACATAGAAGCAGAAAAGCATTATGGGAGGATAGCCTCAGGTGTCCAGCTGCCTAGATGAGGTACAGTGTGGATTTCTACACATCCTGTAGAGAGCTACAGGATTGCAGTTTTCAGGAGTTCTCACCATGATATCAAGAGACTTTTTCCATTTTTGACTATTGTCACCAGGAAAAAGTTGCTCAGAAAAATTGCTCTACATCTCTGTGAACCCATTATTACTGTAGGAGAAAATTGCAGGACTGAGGGTAGGGGAGATCATAGACACAAATCCCATGTCTCAGGCACTGGGTTCCTCCCTGAAGCTCACCTGCTGGTCACAGAGATCATGGAACTGAAAACAGTATGTTTTCAAAAGGAATGTCACAGGTATAGTCTCCATGTGCACTCCTCTAGGCAGAGTACAGAAGTCAAAGGTAATCACAAAATTTAAGGTAAGTGACCTCACCAGAAACCCAAGTGAGTTTGTAAATGACATAAAGACAGGATCTCATCAATCAGAATAAATCCAGAGAAACATGACCCACCAACAGATAACTGAGGTTGTAGACCCCAAATCCCAAGATCACCTACATGGATAGAATTCCCCACTCACACTGCTCTGATTTAATTGTAGTGATAATGACACCTGGTTTTCAAAGAACTGAGAGTTGTTTAAAAATCCAGCTGTTGCTCATCTGTCCACAGGTATCCTTCTCTGAATTGTCAGGTTCCTAGGAGTTTCTCCTTCAATGGCCCCATGCACACAGTAAAGAGGATCCATTTATCCTTGGCAGAACTGGATCTCGTGCTTGAAGGCTGATTTGATTTAACTCAGCACACTAGGGAACAGGAATTGTATCCTGCCTGCAAGGCCAGCTCTCTGGGCTCATGATGACTTGGATTAGTGTGCACTAGTGTAGATGTAACCAACGGTCTTATTAAATAAGAAACACAGAGCCAATTCAGAGAAGAAAGCCAAGAGGTCAGAGCTAAGAGACTCACCCTTCCTGATTCAGGGATCCACTCCAGCCAAGAGAGCTCTCCGAAAAGGGACCTACTTCCTGTGTGTGTATGTCTTTATAGTCTTTCTTTTCTGCCTTCTCATTGATTGTAAACCCAAACATGTGACTGCCTCGTCACTGCCTGTATGTACCGCTCTCCAGGTCCTTAAAGGCGTGCGCCACCGCCGCCAAACACTTGCTATGGCTCCAATAGCTCTGACCCCCAGACAACTTTATTTATTAACATACAATTAAAATCACATTTCAGTACAAGTAAAATACCACCACATTTCCCCTTTTCTATTTTAATAAAAAGGAAAAAAAAGAAAAAGATTATAACTAACAAAAGAAAAACTATATACAAAAGTACAATGACTATATACAATATATACAAGTAATAAATGTCTAAACAATGTCTAGTCCATTTGTATTTGACAAATTCAGAGAAAATAATTTCATTATCTATCCTATTTTGTTAAGTCCAAAATGTATCTAATTCACTTTCTATCCTAATTAATCTTCAACTATAACTAACTAACCTTCAACTATAACTACCTAATCTTCAACTCCCTCAGAGACCCAAGAAGGAAATAATATTAGCTAACAAAAATAAAAACAGAAAGTGCATGCAAGCAACTTCCAAAAAATTTGTGAGTTGACAGAAACAGCCAGCTGACTGGACAGTCACCTGAGGTTTCTCCACAGGGTTGGGGCATCATCTTCAGCCTATAGGCTTAGCATATCTGACAGACTCATTTGTGAAGTAGGATGTACACAAGGTCATCAGTTCAACCTCACATTGGGTGAGAGCAGTCCATGTACCAGAAACACCTGAATTCCACTAGTGTCATGTCATGATTCAGGATTTTAAATTCTGGAAATTGTTGTTGGTTTTTTAATTCAGCTGTCCATTCTTCTTGGCTGTGTATATATGGCTTCATCTCAGCATCCCGTTCTTCTCCACATCCCTCTGTCAAATGCCAGTTTACTATTGCGAGGCGTGAGCTTAGTTACTCTTCAAGAATAACTGTTTCAGCTGCTGTTCCATTGCACATCAAAAGCCATCGGCCCACTGCCTATTCAGCTGCCTTCGAAGAAAAGGGCACTGTACCTTTTCCAAATTGTGAAGGCCATTTCAGGGATGGTGCCATATTGTCCTGGCCTCAGAAGATGCCTTTTGATAAAGCCATATCCACACTTGTTTTGGCAAGAATCAGTAGTTTTTTGTTTCATGTCCTGTCTGTCCATTTTGTCAGCAGTTGATTCGAGGATACTTTGTTGTCCAGTGGCTAACTTTTGCCACAATGAAAGTTAACTCCATACACAGTTTCTTCAATGCCCATATTTTCTCTGAAGTAGATTGGTACTGCCAGGAGCCGACATGCCTCATAATCATAACAAAAAAGAAAAATTTTCTAAGTTATTAAAACATTTTAAATGCCATATTCTGTAGATCTCTGAAGGGTTTGAAGATGACCTGTCTAAAATATATCTGCTCAATTTTTAAAACATATCTAATATGACTACAAGTTCTATTGTAATGTGTAACTATTAACTTTCATTTCTTTATATCCTAATAGTTGGTAATAATAACATTCAAGGATCAGAAAATTGCATTGTTAAATGAATGGTATAAGTACAATTAGAGATATACATATAGCATTTTCTAACAATATCAATTTCAATATATATAATTTGTATACAATATAAAACAATCCAATCCAATGTAAAGTATTTAAAACTAGTAATTGTCTTTTTCGTCTTCTTTCTTTCGCTTTTTTTTAAACAAGAACCTTAAATCTAATCTCCTTTGCTTAGCCTTTTTCCTAACCCTTGACAACAACTTGTAACCAACTCCCCTAAACAATGAAAATTATCCCAGACCCAAAACCCATTAAAAAGACCAAAAAACCACCCGCCCCACACCACCTCTCTGGGTATGGGCGAAGTTATCTTTATCCTGAAAGAAAAATTTTAGGTTAATTGTCAAATTGTAGGAAAGGTAACCATATCCTTCATTATCCAGTCTGTGTATAATGCCAAAGTTCAGGGTTTATCTCAAGTCCTTATTCAAGTAGTCTTTGAGACTGGATCATCTCAGCTAGTCATCTCAAAATTGCTCTGAGCACCTTGTAGTTCAAAGCTGATCTGTAGATGATGTTTGTCAGCTTAGTGATATTATTATTGTCCACGTGGAATTGTTGTTGTTGTGGGGCCCCAATTTCTTCCAGGAGACTTCAGTTGATGTTAGGCCTGACCGTGATTTCCTGCAGAAAACTGATAAGAGACTCGAACACAAAGACATATATATGCAGCTAATTGAAGCCTTTTTTCTAGAATTAATTAATACTCTATATGACCATTCATATCTTAACAAAGGTTAAAATGTATATATATCTATATATCTATATATATATTAATCTTGTAAATTTTGATATAAAATTTATACCTTAAGAAAAGTTTTAAAGAATCAGAATAGAATCAAAGAGTTGAGATTAGTAATAGAATAGTCCCTTAGTTAATTTGGCTTTTCTCCTGTCCCATAGCAGAAGATGGCTCTTTTATTCTGGCATGATACAGGGGGTTTGCATTTTCCTTTTAACAACATGCTTGAGTTTAAAGAAGGAGAGAGCCATTCTCCAACTCCAAAGTCAGCTTTAAATTTTAATTTAACTGGGACTATTAGAAGACCAATAGTGTTAAATTTTTAGAGAAAAGCAGAAACAAACATTTAGGAAGACATAAAAATTTTTTAGATAATATATACCCATATGCCATTTCACTCTGTTTCCTGGGATAGATGATTTGTCCCTTTTCTTCAGTGGTCTCATTTGTCCAGTGTTCTTCAGATTCCTTAACCTTCATTCTTCTAAAAGACAAAAACAAAAACCTTTCCCCAAGACTAATTTTGGGGATGTTCCTTTTGGGCAAGTTATTATCTGATTAAATGAAAAGACATGTGTTACTGGTATAAGTTAGTTTAAATTGGATGTTCATGCTTGTTGAAGAACTATCACCTCCTCTAATTAAGAGGTTTCTCTTGTTCAAATCGAACCTTTATCAATTTTGATGGTACCCACAGCTTATCTTCTCCTGTAGAAACAAAAGCAAAACCTCGTCCCCAACGTAACACATACCCTGGTTTCCATTTTGAGGTCAGCACATCCTTAAAGTGTATAGGCTGATTTAATTCTGTAGTTTTTTCTATTATCCAATGTCTCTCTGCAGCTGTTGTTCCTTTCTCATTGGCATTAAAAAAATTCAAAGTTAATAGAGCATTATGCAGTCTGTTTCTGGGGGTTTTTGTTACCCCTTTCTGTTTATTTAGCATATCCTTTAGAGTTCTGTTTGATCTTTCTATAACTGCTTGACCTGTAGGATTATGTGGTATGCCTGTAATATGCTTTATATTGTAATAAGCAAAAAATGTTTCATTTTAACAGAGACATATGATGGAGCATTATCAGTTTTGATTTGTGCAGGTATACCCATGATGGCCATAACTTCTAGCAAATGAGTGATTACAGAATCAGCTTTTTCAGAACTCAAAGCAGTTGCCCACTGAAATCCTGAATAAGTATCGATAGTGTGGTGTACATATTTCAATTTTCCAAATTGTACAATGTGTAACACATCCATCTGCCAGATTTCATTCATCTGAGTACCCTTTGGGTTACATCCTGCAGGTAATGGCATTTGATTGTAGAAGGAACAAGTAGGACATTTCTTTACTATTTCTTTGGCTTGTTGCCAGGTAATATCTTCCCACTGCATTAATATTCCTGTTGGAGAATGCCTAGAAGGTAAAATAACCAAAATGCAATCCAGCTTTGGATCAATACGATCCACGTGCCCTTCATGTACTTTCTTTTCTACCAAGGCCAATTCTTTCTCAGCTTCAGGTGATAATTCTCTTGGACTATTTAAGTCCTTGTCACCTTCTAAGGTTTTGAACAAATTATGCAGTTCATCATTTTTTACCCCAGCAATAGTTCTTAGATGAGAAATATCTCCAAATAATCTTTGAAAGTCATTAAGAGTCTGTAGTCTATCTCTCCTAATTTGCACCTTTTGGGGTCTAATTTTTTGTAGCTCTATTTTATATCCTAAATAATTAATAGAATCTCCCCTTTGTATCTTTTCAGGAGCAATTGTAATCCCCAGCAAGGCAAAATTTTCTTTACTTCTTCAAACATTCTTTCTAAAATATCTGCATTTGAGTCAGCTAGTAAAATATCATCCATATAATGATAAATTATAGATTTAGGAAATTTTTTACGTATCACTTCCAATGGATGTTGTAAAAAATATTGGCACAGAGTTGGGCTATTCAACATTCCCTGTGGGAGGACCCTCCATTGAAATCTTTTAACCGGTTGAGAATTATTGTAAGTAGGCACTGTGAAAGCAAATCTTTCTCTGTCTTTTTCTTGTAAGGGTATTGAAAAGAAACAGTCTTTTAAATCAATAACTATGAGAGGCCATCCTTTTGGTAATAGAGTAGGCAAAGAAATTCCAGATTGTAGAGAGCCCATTGGCTGAATTACTTTGTTAATTGCTCTAAGGTCTGTTACCATTCTCCATTTACCAGATTTCTTCTTAATAACAAATACAGGAGAATTCCAAGGGCTGGTTGATTCTTCAATATGCTGAGCATTTAACTGTTCTTCTACCAGCTCTTCTAAAGCCTGGAGTTTCTCTGTTGTTAAAGGCCATTGCTGGACCCATACAGTCTTGTCTGTTAACCATTTTAAAGGTAGAGCTGTTGTTGTTTTTGGAAGATCATTAGTTGTTGTGCCCTGTTCTTGTATAATATGGATGGCTGGTGACCACTCAGAATAATGCCTTCTAATATTTCTCTCAGAAACATGTGCTAGTTTATGATTTGTTTCTGAGATTGGAGGGATGTTAATCTGAGTATTCCATTGTTGTAACAAGTCTCGACCCCACAGGTTCATCGCTATGTTAGCCACATATGGTTTTAATTTTGCTCTCTGTCCTTCTGGACCTATACATTCGAGCCATCTTGCACTCTGTTTCACCTGAGATAATGTCCCAATTCCTAACAGTTGAATGTTTACCTCCTGAAGAGGCCAAGTTGGATGCCAAAATTCTGGTGCAATTATGGTAACGTCCGCACCTGTGTCTATCAGACTAGACAACAAAACACCATTTATTTTTATCGATAATTTTGGTCTTTGTTCATTAATAGAAGTTTGCCAAAAAATTTTCTTTATGTTTTCTCCTGAATTTTCCATTCTCTCTGTTTCATCATCCTGACCAGCATGACTTATTCCAAAAGGCATTTGGTTATTTAATTGCTCTGAGTAGGGGTTTCCTCTACGACTGCAGGAAAGGTTTGAACTGGATTTGCTATTGAGGCCTGCATGAGGCCCCTCTGTTAGTTTCCCGAAGACTGAGGCAAAGGATTACCCTGTCTGTCCCTTGTTGATCTACATTCATTGGTCCAGTGTTTTCCCTTACCACACCTTCTGCATACTCCAGAAGGAAGGGGCATTCTGATGCCATTGTTCCTTGAGGAAACATTGTTTCTAGGAATGACCTGTTTACAGTCCCTTTTCAAATGTCCTTGCTTTCCACATCCAAAACATCTAACATTTCTCAAACCTTTTGAAATTGCTTCTCCTACCCATGTATCATCATGTTCATGAGCTTCAACATTAACCGTGTCTCTAATCCAATCTTCCAAAGGTGCAGATCTTGACTTTAATGGCCTGATTATTGTTTTGCATGCTGCATTTGCATTCTCAAAGGCCAAAGACTCAATTATTATCTTACTAGCTTCTGAATCCAGGACCATTCTCTTTACTGCTGAAGCCAGTCTTTGTAAAAAATCTGTGAAAGATTCTTTTGGGCCTTGTACAACCTTTGTAAATGACTCAGTTTTTTTTCCTGGTTCCTCAACTCTGTCCCATGCATTCAAGGCTGCTGTTCGACATAAAATTAGGGTTTGGACATCATATAAACAGTGTGCTTGTGCTGAAGCATATTGACCTTCTCCAATAAGCTGATCCTGGCAGACTTGTATTCCTTTATCCCTCCACTGTTTTTCTATGTTTTTAGCTTCATCCTTGAACCAAGTTAGCCACTGAAGCCTTTGACTGGGTTCAAGAACAGCTTGTGCCAGCTCCCGCCAATCCTGTGGTACAATCCTATTATATGTTGACCAAGAGTTTAACATTTGCTTTACATATGGGGAATGCATGCCATAAGATACTATTGCCTCCTTAAACCTTTGTAAATCTAACATTTCAATTGGAGCCCAAATATTTTGTGTAGTCATTTGATCAGGCAACTGCAGTACGGTTACTGGAAAAACTAAGGGTGACTGTGTGAACACAGGCTTTCTTTCTGTAACCCTATGATCCAATCTTGAAGCAACTTCACTGTTAGTTTCTTCTGTCTGAGTTTTTACAGGTTTATCAAGTTTTTCTAAAGCTGTCATCCTGGCACTTAAATTGACTATCTTTTTAAATAGTAAAATGAGGATAAGCATAGTAATAAACTGCATAATTCGATCAACATTAATCTTCTCATATAGCTGTTCCATTGTCAGACTGTCTAAAATTGCAAACAAAGCCCAATTTTCTTCCAATGAACACAGAAAACTCATTTTTTTTAAATGTTGAAAAAAATTTCTCTTTTAAATAGTTTCCTTTAAAATATTCGATATGTTAAGTGACTTACCAAGTCCTTGTAGAACAGTACCAATCCGAGGGAATTTCAAAACAACCTCCTAGTGTCCAAGGTGTGAATCCAGAGAGAGAGAGAGAGAGAGAGAGAGAGAGAGAGAACACGCAAGAACCGTAGCCACAAGTTCTGCCTAAGAGCTTGAATCCAGGCAAGCGTTCCCACTTGAGCCTAGTCAAGCCTTGGCTCTGGCTACCTTAAGCTCCAACCACGTGCATTGGCTTTACAGGCAGGGGCCCTGTTCGGCAGGGCAGGCCTGAATTGTCTGTAGCACCGGCTTTAAGCAAGTAGCTCAAAGTTAGTCCGGCTTGAGGCCAAGCCGACCTGGGCCTGGTCTAGGGAGCCGGCCGCCCTGATGGAAAACGGGACCTGCTGGCCGCCCTGGCGGGAAACCGGACCTGCTGGCCACCCTGGCGGGAAACCGGACCTGCCGCCAAGCCAAGTTAAGCGTTTTTTAATGGATTCTTGTCACGTTGGGTGCCAAATGTAGATGTAACCAACGGTCTTATTAAATAAGAAACACAGAGCCAATTCAGAGAAGAAAGCCAAGAGGTCAGAGCTAAGAGCCTCACCCTTCCTGATTCAGGGATCCTCTCCAGCCAAGAGAGCTCTCCGAAAAGGGACCTACTACCTGTGTGTGTATGTCTTTATAGTCTTTCTTTTCTGCCTTCTCATTGGTTGTAAACCCAAACATGTGACTGCCTCATCACTGCCTGTATGTACCGCCCTCCAGGTCCTTAAAGGTGTGTGCCACCGCCGCCACACACTTGTTATGGCTCCAATAGCTCTGACCCCCAGACAACTTTATTTATTAACATACAATTAAAATCACATTTCAGTACAAGTAAAATATCACCACACACTAGTGTCTTCTATCACCAGTATATTTGCAGCATAGTAATAAAACTGTCATATCAGAAATGTAGATATGATATGCCACAGACACACATATATAATTTTTATGATACATTACATGTATATTTGAATATCTAACATGATTTTTGACCATTAAGAACTATTAAATGTTTTCATGAGATTTAAGTACTCTAAAAAGACAATGACAATCTTTATAGTGCAGACTACTTTGCATGATAGTTATCTTGCCATTCTACTTGCTAAACTAGTAAATATTCATTGAATAAGAATGCCTTTACTGCCGGGCGGTGGTGGCGCACGCCTTTAATTCCAGCACTGGGGAGGCAGAGCCAAGTGGATCTCTGTGAGTTCAAGGCCAGCCTGGGCTATCAAGTGAGTTCCAGAAAAGGCACAAAGCTACACAGAGAAACCCTGTCTCGAAAAACCAAAAAAAAAAAAAAAGAATGCCTTTACCATATTAATCTTAGATACTTCTCTTGCAAAGAAATTAATTGAATGGCCTCACATGATTTTTATTCACTTTCTACTTATAAACAGAGATACTTACAAATTTGATAGTATTTGTCTCTGTAGGAATAATCACTCATTTTAATACAACAATGAGAATACATCAGAAGAACTTACCAGAAACTATTTACCACTGTAAACCATGTGTTACATACTTCTTATTCCTGTGTTCTTTGCTTCCATAAAACTGAATTCCATTATACAAATTTCCATCTTCTTTATATTTGTGTAGACTTGCTAGATCTTAGAATTAACCCTCAACATTTTATAGTAATTTTGATAGGTAGAAACATATGGGGTCCTTATGAAAGGAGAAGTGGATTCATCCCTTCATCACTCACTCCATGGCTATCTCCAAATGATAATCACTTTCAAATGAATACGTAGATTTTTTCCAAGGGAGTATCTCTAGGGAAACCGAATTCTCTTAAGGGTAGGCCACAAGTGCAGTACTAGATGGCCCAAGAAAATTAACTCAAAGTCACCTTTGGAGGTTCCTTGTTTTGCTGTTTTGTGTCAGGCCTTTCTTATTATTTTAAATTTAATCTTTCTGTTTTTCTACATTTATTTTTAATTTTGTCTTTTGCTTTGATTTCCTCTCTCTCTCTCTCTCTCTGTGTGTGTGTGTGTGTGTGTGTGTGTGTGTGTGTGTGTATCTTGGCCACACAGGTCCTTTGCATTAATATTGTAGCTTCTGGTTTCGTGTTTTCTTTGGAGTCCTGAATGGGAGAAAAACTGGGTCTCTGTGACTATTTGTTTCTTGTTCCTACTCTTCAGATATTTTCCATCTGTCTGCTGATTTTGTCCTATTCCAATACTTTTTGGATGTATTTTATTTTATTATTATCCCTCAGAAGCTTCTTTGTTTTCTAATAAGACATCAGTGGTGAACCCAGGTGGGAGGGGAACTGGGGAGAAAGAGAAACTAGGTGGAGTAGAGGGAGGAAAAAGCAAATCAGAATATTTCATATAAATGAAATCTATAATCTTTAATTTCCAGATAATCCTGAGTTAGGGATTTCTTTATTGATTCTATTTCATCTTTCATGCCTTGAACTGTTTTATTCATTTACATACAATGGAAGGAATTCAGGAATTCCTTCCAATCCAAGGATGCAGGTAGGTTAACTGTAGATTTTCAATTCTGCCTCTTTTACTCCACATTCAACCTCTGCTGTCACCCCCAGCTCTGTAACAGATCACCCACTGAGGCCTCGCTTCTCTGATGTACCTATATCCAGTGGATCATGAAGATACATTCTTGAAACCTTCCTCATCACATACTTTGTTATCTCAACCTACAATGCCAATAGGACTCTTCTCAGACTCTACACTCATTCCCTGGGAACTAAATAGATCCTGGTGAAACAACTTGTCTCCTCCTGCCTCTGGAACCATCCACATACCCACCAGCTCATCTCCATTTCTAAGTGTCATCTCACAATAACTAGAAACATATTTTACCCTGAAGCCCCAGGGACCAAAATTATCATGATCCTAGACAAAGTTCCTACCAGGTAACATGCAGCCACAATACACTCCAAACAATGGCAGAAAGCAAAAGAAATAAAAAAAAAGAAAAACACAGCATCCACAAAATATAGACTAGTCCAGATATCAATACCTAGATTTATAATCATCCCAAACCTAGATGCCTAGACATCAATGTAAAAATATAAACAATAACAACCAGAACTCCATGTCTCCTTTAGAGGCCTACAACACAACTGAAGTATCCCCTGAGTATTGCAACATAGTGGAAGCACATGATAAAGATGTTAACATACCATTTATGAATATGATAGATGTCCTTAAAGACGAAATGAGTAAATCTCTTAAAGACATCTATGAAAACACAAATAAGCAATGGAAGAAAATGAATAAAACATTTTAACATGGGAAAGTGGAAAAAATCAGTAAAGAAATCTCTAGCTGAGGAAAATCTGTAAATTAAAAATGTAGGAACTCAAACAGGAACCTCAGATTGAAGTCTCAACAACAGAATATAAACCGTGGAAAAGGGAAACTCAGGCACTGAAGAATATAGAAAAAATAGACGCCTTAATAAAAAAATGTAAAATCTGAAAAACTCCTGGCACAAGGCATTCAGGAAATCTGGAATATTATGGAAAGACCAAATCTAAGAATAATTGGAATAGTAGAAGAAGATCAGGTCAAAGGCATAGAAAATATTTAAACAAAACCATACCAGGAAATTTCCCTAACCTAAAGGAGGAGGAGGCTAAAATGGTACAAGAAGTAAGCACAACACCAAGCAGACTAGACCTGAAGGAAAATTTCCCTTGGTAAAGAATAATCAGAAGAGTGAATCTATAAAACAATGAAATAGAAAGCTTTAATTGAAAATGATCAATTAACCAATTAACACATAAAAGCAGAGCCTAACACTTGCCTTCTCTGTGGAGTCTTTAAGAGTCAGAAAGTCATGGGCAGATGTTATACAGACTCTAAGAGACCTTTGATACCAACCCAGGCTACTATACCCAGCAAAATTTTCATTCACCAAAGTTGGACAAAATAAGACATTCAATGATAAATCTAAATAACTGCCTACAAATATTGCCCTAAAGAAGGCACAGAAATAATATAACCTAAAGTGGTTCCCATGCCCTAGAAAAAACATGGAATAAATGATTCCAGATGAACAAATCAAAAGAATAAAAACACTCAAACCAATACTGATACACACATGACCAGCACTACTAAAACAAACACCACAATAACAATAACAAAATAAGAGGCATCAAAAATCGTTTGCATTAATATTTCTCAATCTCAATGATTGCAATTCCACAATAAAAATACACACTCTGATAGAATGGATGTGAAAACAGAATCCATTCCTCTTCTGCATACAAGAGACATGCCTTTACATCATGGATAGACATCATTTTATGTAAAAAGACCAGAACTATATATTACAAGCAAATGTAACGCAAACAATATTTGGTCCAGCCTATATTGTTTGCTCCCAGGGTCTGTGGAAGAGTCTACCAACCAGCTGAGGATTCTAATCTGAGGGATATTCAATGAATCTAAGCACAGTGAGTTCTTTAGTCCATACACTTTATTTTTCTATGGCGATTCTATCTACACAATTTCTTTTCTGCTCCCTTACTTAGCTCCTCTTGGTCCCTCCTGCTCTTGGTCCCTTCTGCTGTTCTCTCATCATTCTACCTAGTTCTTTCCCTCCCTGTCCTCATCTTTGTTCTTCTCCATCAATCCTCTTCTTCTAGTGCTCTCAGAGAACCAGTATATATACCCACACAGTAATTCTTTGGTAAAGCAATGCGAGGCTTGAAGTTTTCAGGGTTTCAGAGAGAGATGATAAAGTCCCACTCATAAAGCAATTACTTGTCAGCTTCCAATTACAACCCAAAAGGGGAGTGACTAAAGGGGAGTTCTCTGGTAGGGTCAATTAAAGGCTAAGACCAATTAGGGAATTTATGTGCTCAAACTACAATCTAGAAATGGCTAGGTAGAATGTTAGGGGTCAATTAAGTCACAAGAAAGTAAACTGTCTTTGGCGCCACTTTTCCCACTCTTCCCGGCTACAGCTGCTTTCTGATATGGAGGGGGACATATGCTAGGTGGCTAAGCAACCTATGTCAAAGCATGCAGTATTTGGTTAGTAAAAGCACTTTCACTCAGAGTAATTGCTGAGGAGAAAATCTAGGAATAGCACCTGGCTGAGGAGGAATAAAATCTTAACTTGCACAAGAAAGAAGCCTGGTACCTATTGCCTACCTGGCCTGGAGGCAAACTCTTTGGGTCAGTGGGAAGTAACTGCCTTAACTCAGTATCTAGCAAATGACTAAAACTTCATCCTAGGAATGTGAGCAGTAAATCTCTTAAGTTAGGGTCTTGTGTAAATAACCCAGGGTGAAGGTAAGGGGTTGAGGATTTAATTGTTAGTAGTTCTTTTCTCTATCTGTGAGTGAGGTGAGCTAATGTTTAGCAATCTGCAGTTTTGTCTATGTGCAGTTTTGTCCTTGAAAAAGGTATCTTTGCTGAAATTCGTTTGTCTGGAGAATGGCCCTAGGCAGATATATGTTAATAAAAAATAAACACGCCGGGCGGTGGTGGCGCACGCCTTTAATCCCAGCACTCGGGAGGCAGAGCCAGGCGGATCTCTGTGAGTTCGAGGCCAGCCTGGGCTACCAAGTGAGTTCCAGGAAAGACGCAAAGCTATACAGAGAAACCCTGTCTCGAAAAACCTAAAAAAATAAATAAATAAATAAATAAATAAATAAATAAATAAATAAATAAATAAATAAACACAGCTGGGGACAGTTGTCCAATTACCCCAAATTTATAGGAAAGTTGTGCCCAAGATTGAGATGCAATCATGAGTTTACATGTACCCTAACATGGAGATGCATGATAAATTGGGAGAATCATAGTTGTTATTGCACAAGAAGTTTACAAGAAGAGACAGCCAGTTCATTCAAAAGGCGGTAATTCCATAATGCCTTGCATGATGGTTTCCTCTAACAGAACCCTTAGTTCTGATAGGTTGACCTTCTGAACTCTAGTTGTCACTAATGTATACTCTCATGGACTTTTGTTACCAGCAGCTCTCAATACAAATGTACCTCAGAACCATGTTGGTGTAGCCATTTTAATATCTGATAAAATATACTTCAAAACAAAATTAAATGAGACGAAATAGGAAAGGACATTAGATAGTCAACAAAAATAATACTCCATGCAGATGACGTTGCAATTCTTAACATCTACACATTAAAATTAAGGACATACAAGTACATAAATAAAAAAATCTGTATCTTAAATGACATATTGAGCCTCAAACATTGATAGTGGAAGACTCAATGTCCTACTCTCATCAGTGGACCTCCAATGCAGACAAAAATTAAGCAGAAAAGTGCTGACTTGATGATATTAATAACCAAATGGGCCTAAGGGTTACTTTCAGAACATTTCACTCAAACATGCACAAAAATAAAATACATTTTTTGCACCAGCTCATCTGACTTTCTCCAAAATTGACCACATACTCAGATACAAAGCAAATCTCAATAGATACAAGAAAAAATGAAATAGTAACATGCATCCACTCTGAAAATCATGCTTGTATCTGGAATCAACAACAACAGAAACAGGAAAAACTTTACAAATCCATGGAAAATAAAGGACTCATTACTGAATGAAAAATGGCCTAAGACATAAATTAATGACTTTCTAAAATTGTATAAAAATGAATACAAAGTATACCAATATTGAGTACAGGAAAGATTGAAGAGAGTTCTGAGAGGAGAGTTCATAGCACTAAATGTCTACTTGAAAAAAGAAGAGATATCTCATACTACTAACAAAACAGCACACAGGAAATCTGGAGAAAAAAAGAAATCATATCCAAAATTAGACAGCAAGAAATAACTGAACTCAAGGCTTCAATCCATAAATAGAAACAAAACAAATATATATCTCAAAATCAATGAAACTGGAAATGTTTCCTTGACAAAATCAATAAGATTGAAATACCCTTGTCCAAACTAATTAAATTAGGTGAGAAAATAATCCCAAATTAGAAAAAATAAAAAAGAAAAGATGACATAAATACAGATACCAAGGATATCCAGAGAATCATAAGGACATATTTTAAATACCTTGACTTCACTTAACTTGGACGTTAAAATACATAGATAATTTTTTCAATGCATACCACTTACCAAAGTTAAATCAATATCACATAAACAATTTCAGCAGATCTATAACTCCTTGTGTAATAGAAGCAGTCATTTGAGCTCTCCCAACCAAAAAGTAAAAATAAAAAAAACCACTCAGAACAAAATGGTTTTAGTACAGAATTTCACAGAAGACCTAACACAAATAATTTTCAAATTACTGAACAAAATATAAAGAGAGCAACTTTCTCCAATTTATTTTCCAAACCAAATAAGCACCCAACATATAAAGAGAATTACAGACCAATTTCGGTCATGAAGATTGATGCAAATTTTCTCAATATATTAAAAGCAAAGGATCCAAGTACACATCAAAATGATCATTCACCATTATCAACTATGTTTCATCTTAGAGGTGTAGGGATGCTTCAACAGATGAAAAACAATAAATGTAATCCACCACCTAAAGAAATTGAAATAAAAAAAAAAGATCATCTCACCGAACACAGAAAAGGCCTTTGACAAAATTCAACACCACTTTATGACAGAAGTACTGGAGAAATTAGAGATACAAGAGATATACCGTAAGATACTAAAAGGAGTTTACATCAAGCACATGCCAACATGAACTTAAATGAAGGGAAAATCATAGCAACTCCATGAAAATCAGGAACAAACAAGGCAACTCTATGTAGAATTGGACATGATATTTTTGCTTCATCTTACTATATGTTAGGTTGTCATGTTTGTTTTCTCTTAGAAGTCTGTTCTTTTCTAATTAGTGACAGAAAGGGAGTGGATCCAGAGAGGAGGAAAGGTTGGAAGGGGGAGAGGAGGATTAGAGGGAGGGGAAATTGTAATATGGATATATTGTATGAGAAACAAATCTATTTTCCATAAGAGAAAATATTATAAGAAAATAAAAGAAAATTTAGACTTTGTGCCCAACTCCCAGTGCCATGCTAGAAAGTTTTTCTCACTTAAGAATTCAAAAATCTTGTGAATACCGTCACAATCACTGTAACTTCATATGTTCACATGCCCTGTGGTGTTCAGAAAACAATGTTTGTCTCAGGCTATCTACACAATCTGGATTTTACAAGCTTTACAGACCTTCACCAAAGATGTTTAGCGGGGATGAATATGTTGTTTTCCCCATCTATGGCTGTGAGCTTCACATTCTCTTATTGTCTGCAACTTGGTCAGTTGTAGGCTTCAGTTTGAATTGCTAACTACTTCAAGTAGGACCTTCTCTGGTGAGGACTGAGAGATGCAGTAATCCATGGTACAGAAATAATTCACTGGGACTTGTTTTAATACTGTGTCCATTTGGCAGAATAATAGCATTTGTTTCTAACCAAGAGTCTATGAACTCTCTAGCCATAGAAATTTAGTCATGTGTATATTTCCAGTCATGTGTTCCATACTATGGTAGGGACCTTAGATCCAATCAGAAAATGATTGATTACAAACATAACTTTCTGACCATTTTTCCCCACAGGGCAGTTGTTACTGTACCTATCTTGGTTCACAGCTGGATGAAGGTGATGACTGTGTTTCTTCTATGAGATGATGCATAGATTTTCCCAGCACTTTGAACTCAAACCAGAAGAGATGCAGCTTTCAGATGACTAACATCTTGGTTCTTCTATTCTATGTGATTCAGCATGTGGTGTCTTCAACAATGGGGTCTTATGATCAAATTATGGAGGATCAAATCATGTACCTTCTTGATATATATGTTAGATAATAAATGTGAAAAATATATGGTGTTTTACATTTAGATTATGACACATTTGTCTTAAAATTCTGGCCCCCAATTCTATCCATTTTTTTCTGCAGTTATTATGATCGTCTACTTCCATACAAGTGAATCAATCTTCATCATGTTAGTCTGTGCATCCAAATACATGTGCCTAAGTTGCATTTTCTTTGTTCAGTAATGTCATAATAGGCATCTAAGACATTCTTTCTGTATAAACAGTGCAAAAACCAAAAATAGATGTGTGTATAAGTGGTATGGTATGTTGATTGAGATACACAAAATTCCAAAAGTTTGTTCAGGTGGAATGTGTATTTTTCAGTGGTACTGCATGTTTGTGTGGTGCACATGTTTCACTTTATGCACTTACAAATTTATGCAACTGCGCCTGTCCCTCTCTGTCTCCTTCCCTCCCCCATCTCCCTTTCTCTCCAATTGCTTTTGTTAATTTTTTTACACCCATAAGAATACTCATCATTATCATCACTAAAATATGCCCTAAGTTGTGACTAGAGTCTTGTGCCACTTTGTCAACTTTTGTGTCGTTTAAGTTTTTAATTGGACTTATTTTCACGCTGTTACAATTCTTTAGATGGTGCATATAAGTATTTCTTACAGTTATGGAAATTGTGATTGACTTGGTTTATCAATGTGGATCACAGCAAAAACACATTCATTTTTTATGTTAATAGCAGCATAAAACTTCATGTATCATAAGAATATATATCTGGAAATTTGAATTTTAATAGTTTGTTTACTATATCATTGTAGATATAGCCTTTTAGCAAGCACTTTTATGTATTAATATAATAAATATTTGCTTCTGGTGGTTCTAAAACACTTTACAGCTTGATGTTTCTTCTTTTGATTTTTGACATATTTATATTAAAGTTGGAAATGCACGCAAACTTCCAAATTTACCAACATTCTTAAGTCTTTTCTTACTAATATGAATGAAAACTTAAGTATCATTTGATAAATTGTTAATTACTGACCTACATAATCTTTAAGAATGTGCATATACTTTTCTGGCATGGATAAACAGAAATAGAATTGGTCATTCTTTTTCTCTACATTATATACGTTTTTTGGTAGAGGAGCTGGAATGGAGGACAAAGTAATTGGTGGAAAGGGAAAAGGATTTGAGAGGGAGGATAAATGGAGAGACACCTAAAACTAAGGGGTATTTGAAGGGTATTAGGAGTACAGAAACTTAATACAGTAAAACGTACGTAGGTGATGTAAAGGAAGTTCTCATATAAAGGAGGAGACCCAACTGTACCTCTCTTGTCACCAAATGAAGTTTCTATAACAGGATTGGGTTACATCTAATCGAGTTCTTGGTCCAAGAGACTATATTGGAATCCCCAGACAACCCAGGCTTTTGCCAAGACAAGTTTCCATTCCGATCTCTGAAAACAAAGTCTCATTGCTGAAGAGAACATTTATACAAATTATTGAACATGGAGATGTCAAATTGGTGCCTATGTGGAACATTCACCCTTCCTTTCTAGCATCTTCTGTACAGAAATTTACTCTACATGTTGCCAGAGAAGAAATGTAATCAGCAAGTTATCCACATGCCTTTTATCTATAATGGTGTACTAAAAGATATGCTAGGGCAATGAAGGCACAATGCCTGTGGGAGTCACTAGTTTTAAGAGATTTGACTTAAGGCCCACTACACAATATAAAACCCATACCCAACACTGACTGGGTGAGCAAGAACCTAAGATTATATAGCCTGGGGATCTACAGTAAAAGCAAATAATACTGGCTTAAAAAAGAAAAAAAATTATTTTGTCTTTTATTATATAATATATAATGTTAATTAAAGAATATAAAACTATCATAAAATTTTATTTTTCTTATGTAGTATATTGCATATCTACATATAATATATCATATTGTATATGATATAAATTATATATCTATATATTGATATGAAGAATATATACAGATATATATGTAGTGATAAAATAACTCTTAGTGATATTCTATTATACTCATAGATGAGGATCATTTTCAACTATCATGAGAGAAACTTCCTTCTGCAGCAGACTGGAAAAATATCTAGATGACAAATCTACATTATACAAAGAGTTACAGACATTGTAGTACTCAGTCCCAAATGGAACATCTCCAACAGTTCCCTCTCCTCAGAGTTCAGGTGATCACATTGAAGAGGAGGAGGAAAGAGTGTAAGAGCCAGTGGGTGTTGAGAAGAAAAATTAAATCTCTCTAAATACACATGATCAAAGCTCATATGATCTCACAATTACTGACCCAGCATACACAACACCTGCACTGGTCTGCCCAAGGCCCTTTTCCTTACATTGTAGCTTCCAGTTTAGTGATTTTATTGGATTTCTAAGTTTGAAAACTAGTGGGTCTCAGATTCTTGTCCCACTTCTTGGTCAATATTCCTTCCTTTGGTTTGTTTTCTCCAACAATGATGTGACAGTTTTTTTAATCTCATTTTATTTCATATCATTATATATAAATGGATGGATGAGGAGCTGAATGAATGAATGAGTGAATGAATGAATGAAAACGTTTCCACTGACATAAACCTTAACTGTAACATGAATCTTTTTTATTTTTTTTTTGGTTTTTTGAGACAGGGTTTCTCTGTGTAGCTTTGTAACATGAATCTTAAAAGGTCTTATTAACAAAAACAAACCCAGAGCCAGGTATTGGGATGAATGTTGAAAGATTAGAGAAACAGAATATGCCACATCCAACCTCACCTTGCCAGTTACTCAGATGATCTTGTTTCCTCAGGCTGAAAGCCTCTGAATCCTCATCCAAATGGATCTCAGTGGAGCTGCTGCTAAAAGCTAAAAGCTTAAAAAAGTTCTAGCCCCCAGTTCTCACATCTTATATACCTTTCTGCTTCCTGCCATCATTTTCTAGGACTAAAGGCATTTATCACCATGCCTGGCTGTTTCCAGTGTGGCTTTGAACTCATAGAGATCCAGATGGATCTCTGCCTCTGGAATGCTAGGATTAAAGGTGGTTGCTACCACTGCCTAAACCTATGTTTAATATAGTGTCTGTTCTGTTAGCTGACCCTCAGATAAGTTTGTTGGGGTGAACAATATATCAAGGGACAAAATATCACCA